>NW_010433075.1:78952-89287 GCF_000710305.1 Buceros rhinoceros silvestris
TTCTGGACTCCCCCCCCCCCCTGCCCAGCCTGTTCCAATGCTTCACAACCCTCTCTGTAAAGAAATTTTTCCTAATATTGAACCTAAACCTCTTCTGATGCAATTTGAGGCCATTTCCTCTTGTCCTATCACTTGTTACTGGGGAGCGGAGACTGACCCCCACCTCGCTGCAACCTCCTTTCAGGTAGTTGTAGAAAGTGATAAGGTCTTCCCTGAGTCTCCTTTTCTGTGGGCTAAACAACCCCAGTTCCCTCAGCCACTCGTCACAGGACTTGTTCTCTAGACCCTTCACCAGCTTCGTTGCTCTTCTCCTCAAGGCTCTCTGGTGCTCCAGCACCTCAGAGTCCTTTATGTAGTGAGGGGCCCAAAACTGGACACAACATTCAAAGTGTGGCCTCACCAGTGCTGAGTACAGGGGGACAATCACTTCCCTTTTCCTGCTGGCCACACTATTGCTGATACAAGCCAGGATGGTGTTGGCCACTTGGGCACACTGCTGGATCATCTTCAGTCAGCTGTTGGGTAGCACCCCCAGGTACTTTTTCTTCTGTGCAGGTTTCCAGCCACTCTTCCTCAAGGCTGTAGTGTTGCAGGGGGTTGTTGTAGCCCCAGTGCAGGACCCAGCACTTGGCCTTGTTGAACCTCATTCCATTGGCCTTGGCCCATTGATTCAGCCTGTCCAGATCCCTCTGTGGAGCCTCCAGACCTTCAAGCAGATCGACACTCCCACATAATTTAGTACCATCTGCAAACTTACTGAGGGTGCACTCGATCCCCTCATCCAGATCATTGTTAAAGATATTAGAGAGGGCAAAATTCTAACAATTGGCCTTCATTGGAGCAGCATAACAGCAATTAGTTAACTGCTCTGAAGTATCTTTTACTCAGTAGTCTTGCCTGTAAAATAACGGTAAATATTTCTTGTGATTGACTGCTTTAGTTTATCCAAACCTGATAAACCAAAGTATTTCCACAAAAAAAAAATCATCCAGTTTCTCTCTCTCTAATTGAATTCTTTTCTTCCTGGAAAGGCAATCTTCTGCCTCATGAAGACTACCTTGGCTCCAGACTGGACTTCTTGCTCTTTGCTCAGATTTTGGAGTCAGGCAATGTTATTAGCCTTTGCTGCTGCTGTCATTGCTGAAGACCTTATTTAAAGTATCCCTTAATGGCTATGTATTTTTAAGACAGACTCTTATCCTGATGCTGTCATCTTTTTCTTTATTTCTTTTTATCCAATACCTTAGATAAGTGTGTAACTGTAAATATGCGTGCAGTGTCACTGAAACGCACAAGGCTACTTATTTGGTTACAGTCTTGGGTGGGTTTTGCATGTTCGGCAATAGGTTTGGCAAGAGAAATATGTGAAGTCTGCCACTAGACAGTACTGCCATGCAGGTAACGAATACAGGGAGAGGTGGAAAAGGAGCTTAATTTTTGTCATGGAATATGAGGAATGTGGAGCAGGAAATCAGTTTCTTGAGTTTGAAAGATTACGGGGCTTCCATTCCACTTACAGAGGTAAGGAAATATACTTTTTTGGTGTATTTCTAAAATATCAGCAAAAGTTACTTTTTCTTATGAAAACTGTAATTCTGGAAACCAGCAATGAGAGTTAGGTCTGAGCATATTGGCGGCAGACTATCACATAAGTTTTCAGCCAGTAGTATATATGGTATTTTATTCTACTAATCATTATTTCAGCTGCTGCTAACATCATCTCTAAAATTTAGAGATGTTGATTTATCCATTGTTCATTATGCAACAGTAGAGAGCAAGAAAAAATTACAGATAATGCAACAGTGTGTTTTTATAAAATGGTACAGAAAAATAGTAAAGCTGAATTAATTTCCATATAAATCCCAAGAAAGCAGTAACTTCTAAAGAAAAGCTAAAAAGAAAATAAGTGGTTTTGCAGAAACAAGTTTTCTTCACCTTAATTGTCTACCAAAACCAGATTGAGCATCTTAAATGAGCTATTAGCATATTTTCCCCTCTATTTTTATCCAGGAAGATTCTGTTCCTTTCTAGGCTCAGGCTTAAGAAAAGTGTTTTGCTTTTGAATAATTTCATAGTTGTGGTAGATTGCTCCAGTGGAATGGCCCATGTGCTTTACTCACTATATTACACTCCAGATTGGTAAGGAGTAATTTTATTCTGTTCTGTAATTCCATCATTCTTTATTTGCATGTGGCAAAAATGCAAGGTATTATAAAAAAATAAAGAGTAAAAAATTAGTTCAAAGTTTGAAAGTATTACAAATGTCATTAAGATTTTCTGTTTGAGCTCAATATGTTTATTTAAGACTGTCTTATGTTATTTTAGCAGAATTAAATATATTGTTAAAATTGATTTCATACTATAATAGGCTTTAGTGATTTGGCATCTAAAAGATGTCATTTATGTGATCAGACATGGTGCTTTACTTGAGTAAATACCAGTTGATATATCCATTATTTAAATGCTGCAAAAGGTTATACACATTATATTTATTTATCAGCAACAAAACTGCCTGTATCAATGGTAAACAGAAGCAGCTTGATTTCATGCTCCAGATTGGAAAACAACTTCAAAATACTGATTATCCCAGAACCACCTTTTCTGACACCCTGAAAGCTCTTGTCATTATCACCACCTGCCATTTTTATTATAAATATGTGGGTGAAGATGAAAATTGTAAGCATTGAATCTTCCCATATTATAATGAAAATAATTAACTATCAAACTAATGCACTACTGAAGGAAAAAATTAAGCAGGGTTTCTTTCTGACATGTCCAGATTTAACTGAGTGCAACAAAGCTGGTATCCATTCAGGAACCGGCGCAAGATTGCTGGTATTTGCCCCTATTGTCCTTGGAACAGCACAGAAGCAATACAATAGCTGAAAAAAACTTTTACAGAAAGGAACTCAAACTGCTTTGACAGCTGTGAGTGAGGCTGTATTTGATCACAAAGGTGTGGGTAGATTTCAGTCTGTTAGACCAAAAATCATTCAAACTAAACTGCTCAGAAAGATTAATTATCAGTTAGATTTTTCTGTGCTTATTCTTGGGAGTTTGCAGTTTGTTGTGTACTCATGTCATTAATATAGATACTGGTATCATTAAAAAAACAGCATAAAACAGGTGAATCAGCTAAGTCATACAGCCAGTTAAAATCCTGTCTATTTTCTTTCTAATTGTGGGGAGGATGCTTTATCATCTGGCAGAATTTTGCTAACAAAAATCAGAATTGGTGTGGCTGCCTTGCCTGTGTCTCCTTCCCGGCAGCCAAATCTGTTTCCTAAACGCTCCACTCTCTGCTATGTCCGTTCATCCCATCACAAATGAACAGATAGAGAATTACGTCACATATTCATCTTCTGGCAGATTTTTGTCTTTGAGACCCTTTGTACATTCCTACTGCCATGCACATCGTGGAGTGCTGAAGGAATGCTGTAACCATATTCATAAGAACTATTAGACCTTCAGATTTAATTAACAGCAAATTAACAGCCTTTTTGGCCTTTGTAGTTAGTCCTATGCCGAATTCAAGAAACAATTTGGATACCTAATCATGAAGGTTATTTAAAAATATGTTGCAGCATCTACAAGAGTCTACCTTGACAAAAATGTAATTGCTAAAATTGCTACTGACTAATACATATTTGGGAGGAACAGGCAGCATTTAAAAAGAAAAAAGTATATTCCCTTTGTCCACAAAATCTCATTAGAAATGAGAAAGGAATTTGTAACATCTCCAGTGAAAAGAATATGAAATGGAAGAGGGAAAAAGAAGTAATTTCTTAGAAATCTTTTTTAATGGATGAAAATATGCAACATCCAATGCCACTTGCTAGGGTTTGGGCTTCGCAGCATGCGTATTACAAGATTGGGGACTAAGTAGTCACTGTCATGCACAATTTAATGTTATAGCAACTTTTATTTAGTTTGTACAGCCTTGCAAAAGTTGTAATTCACAACTCCAAATGCATTATTTCTTTATCTGGCTTTTCAGTTTGCTTTTCATTCACTCATGCCCCTAAGTCACCATTTTCTACTTACATTATAAGGTTACACTAATGTCCTTAATGTAATGGTATTTGAAGCAAAACATTTATGAAAATGAAGGGTTTCCATGTAGGGTTACCAAGTAGTGGTAAATGTCTAAAGTATCTAGAGGGTGGTTAAAATACAGTATAATTGTATACCATACAAAGGTGTAAATCAGTCTTATATTTTTGTTGCCTTTTAACAAAAGCCATAGGTTATTGCAGCTACAGAGTTGCTTGGGCTTGAGATGACCTCTAAGGGACTCCTGATACTTTTATAAAGCACAGGCTTTGTTTAATTAATTCTAAATCACTCCAAGAAATTAAAGACTTTTTGAAGAGTTTTTCAGTTTTAGCTAGTGATGGCACAGTCAGTTTTGAATATGAACTCTTACTTGTTCAGATATTATACAGTCTTTACTAATATGTAACCTAAATTTTCCCTTCTACATGTTGAGTTGTTCGGTCTTCTTTGATTAATCCAAAAAATGGCCTACTTTATGACATGCCTTTAATTATTTGTAGACAGTTCCTGTTATGTCGTTTTCCTCCGGATGGCACTTACTTAACTGTATAATCCCACATAGATCTTGTTTCCCAAACATCTCCGTTCAGCTACAGTCTACCCAGCTTCCTTGGGCAGAGTGCCTCCTTTTTAATATTACGTCCCTTGACAATTCTCTGATCTTTAATCACTGTCGAGTACTGCATAGCCATCCTGCTCAGTATTTGGGTTGTGCTTTTCCAGAGCGAGTGAAAAATAACGTCTGAGCCTAAAGGAACCCTACAAACAAGGAGGAGGAAAAGTCTAATTTAAGGGGAAAATTGAGAGTGATGTTAAGAGGGGCAGCAGTCGGGAGAGCCCTGAAATTCTCTGCCCTCATTTAATCGTGTCAGTCAGGTGTAAGCACAGAACAGCAAGAGCTGATGTGGTTCTGATGAGCCCAGGAGGAGTGGGTAGAGTATTGCCCTTCTTGCATACAAGCGTTTCCATGATAACTTAGTTCATCCCCTTTGCCATAAATTGTCTTAGGGTATGACATTCTAGTATCTTAATACAGAAAAATAACACAGTTCTCTTTTGCAGCAGTGTGAAATATTAACATATGATCAAATTATATTTGATGCTGAGGAGAGAATTAAAGGTCAATGTACTTTTGCTGTGCATTTGTTATGTAGCAGTCCCTTCTGGCCCTGAAAGATAGGCATTTTCTGAATCATTAATATGGGTTTGTATTTTTACAATGTATGTTTTGTCTTTGATTACTTCCTAAAATTTGAATAGATTTTTTTCTTTAAAATTATAAAGATTTTTCATCCAATGAATATTCTATAATTCTTTTAATTCTGATTCATGGCAAAAAACTGAAATCACAAAATATTTAATGGAGAAAATATCCTGAAAAAGTTTAATTTGGATACAGCCAGATGCTTGTTTTGAATTTTCAGTCAAAACAAAATAGTAGCATTGTACTTTAAAAGCCTACTGCATCCATTTTCATGTGGGATCAGTATTCATAAACATATTTCATAATAGTCCGTAGTCTAGTGACTCCTCTGATTCATCATGGTTCTAAAGTAATCTCATACTGTAGTGAAAGACAGACCTTGAGGGACTGTATCCTTCTGGGAAAACATAGAAATCTTAATTATAGAACCTGTGAGAAAGCCAATTTTGAAGTCAAATGGAATTTTTTTTTTTTTTACTTATTCAAAACACACCATTCCAGGAAGAAAAGATTCAACTAGATTTTCCAAATGAAAACTTGGTATTTTTAACAGAATATCTCAATTACGAAGAAACTACATCTATGAATAAATTAGGATATACAAATAGTCTACCTAGCAATGATACTCTGTATGTTTTGATTCTCTTCTGACTTTTTTCTTACCACTGTACTTTATAATCATCTATCAATCTGTTAATAATATATTGACAAATTTTACACTGCAGCATCTCAGAAATAGACCATTTGCATCTAATATTTGAATAGTGCAAATATATTATGGCCACCATTACAATAAAGTAATTATTTGCAGCATGGCCTTTGACAGCAATACCAATATTCAGTATTTAGATTTTTTGTAAATATGCATATGCATCTTACAGTGCCATTAAATATACATTTGAAGCCATATATTTAGTGCTGATACACATTTTGCATGCATACACATGAATTTCTAAAGTCAAGGAAAGATTTCTTTCTCTTCAAAGCTGATCATCCCGTGGTATTTTTGGACCAGCTATACCATCCGGCTCAAAATTAATTTTCTCAGCTATCCTTCTCTCTCTAACTCTCTGTGAACCATTTATTCCTTCCTCTGTGACTTACAAGTTTTAAAAATATTGCACTTACAGGAAAAATAATAGAACAAAACAACTTTTGTGATTTTATGCTTTCTTTTTCTACGCAAAGACTGCCAACCAGCTGAGCCAGGTGTCTCCTTACTTCAGTTCAATACTCCATTATTGCTTCCCTTCTCCTGGTAAAAACATGCACACTAACGTTCACATACATTCACTTCATGGGCCTCTGTTCAGTTACCTGATTAGTAAGAAGCAAATATTCTGTTCTAAAATTCTGACATAATATTCCACTTTGTATATTTCTTAGTCAGGATTAACAACATTTCCCTTTTTTCCCATTGCTTTGCTTTCTGATCACATATTAGATTATATCTTCACTCATCTCTACTTTTGTTTACAGTTAGTCACAGGTAGAATAACCATTGTGGTCACAAGAATAAAATGGATCTATCTACTTTTCCTAAATTTCTTTGTTTCTTCTAAAGTTTTCAAGAACTATTAACCTAATAGAAACCAGATTGTACTTCATACTCATATGAATATTGCATATGGAAAAATTAAAGACACTTCAAATTAGATTCTACACTATTTTTGTATCTTTTTTGCATCAATTTGGGTTGCAATGCCTGCTCACTTCTGCAATCCTTTTAGTAAAATAAGTGGAACCAAAAAGCCTCAAACCTGTACAATCTCAACACCCTTGTGCTGTCTTCTGCTCTCAGAGAAACTATCTTTACAAATATTCCATGTTATTAACCACCACCACCAACAGTAATCTCTCGGCTCATTTCTTGCCACCTTATTCAAAAGGCAGGTTAAGGTGGCTTGCAGTTACTCCACTCCTTTGGCACTCAAGTACTAGCTAGTTCTCAGTAAGTGAGAACCAGCTGTTGTGTGAGCCTATATGAACCAGACATCTCTATTTGCCCATTCAGGTGATCTTCAGATATTAAACTTCTTCTTTGATCGATGTTTAATTTTTTTATAGACCCACGAGATTTCCCTGGAAAAACAAGAGCATAATCTGTGTTAGTCCACAAACAGAGTATTCCTTCCCAAAGCCCAGCACATCACAGCACCAGACCCTGCAGAGACTCCAGCAGTTTCACATGATAGCCCCAGTTATCTCTTTGGGTATGGTTCCCACAGTAACTGCATGTTCACACAACTTTATTTGGACTTGCTATTTCCAAAGAGATTGCATAGCCCAGATTCATCAGCTTCTTTTGACTTGTCTCCAACACTGGACAATTTTAAGAATAAAAATCAAATTTCATTCCAAATTACTCTGAAACATCGGCACTTGAGCTTCTAATTATGAGACTGGAATTAAAAGAAATGTAAAAAGACAACTCTAGTTTCAGTATAATGGCTAGATTTCTTTCTAGTTCTAAACTTTTCTGCTCTAGGATGTTTAAGCTATCAGAAATGTTTGTCCTATACAAGATCCCATCCTCTGAGTCCTGACCCAGAGCTGAAAATAAAGCGAGCTTGCAGGACTGGCAGTAAATTCCCCATGAGACTTCCCTGCTTAAAACAGTGTTCTGTTAGCTTTCTGCATTCAAAAGATGACACCTTTCTTTCTCTTCCCCACTTTAAACTTAAGTCCCGGCTTCTTACCCAAGCCAGCACAGCTCCTTCATCTGTCTTCAGTGAGTGTATTCACTTTGTCCGGATTTGTTACAGCACTGGTTTAAATGTTACAGTCTTTGCCGAGTTATATATCATGAGAATTTTGTACATATATTTTGCCAAGTGCAGTATTCATTGTTTTAAGGACCATGCAGAGCACATAACTACAAGAACAGATTTCTTATTCGCAGCTCTCCCCTTCCTCTGCATCCTCTCTCACCTGTATACTCACCCTTAGCCAGCTACAGGGTCTTGTGGTATGCCACTTTAGCAGGTATAATTTACTAGTAAAAATTTCTCACACGTTTTATTTATCTATTGGACTCACAATATGATTTTGCTTGCTCAGTAAACACACTAAACAATTATTTTACCTCAATATCTGAATATTATTATGTTTATGTGTACTTATAATGACCTATTGAATGGAGTCAATCTGCTTGGTCCCTATTCAGGAAATTCAAAATCAATGTATTTGGCTCTGAGAAAAGGTTGTGAAAAGCAGTCCTGTTAAATATTTTAAATAATTTTATTTTACTTTTTATTAAAGATCACTTCCCTACTTGCAATCAAGAATTAATTTTATTGTGCTCTGACTTTCTAGATCCCTTGATAGAGTATCAAACAGTAAGGGTATGGATATCAGCAAAGTAATTCAAATTAGCACATACTTATCTCTTACAGAAGAGTCAAGGTATTATAATGCAGAACTTTTCAGAGCTGTTGAAGGGAAAAAAATAGCACAAACTTTTGGAGAAATTATTTGAACAATCACAATATATTACTTTAAAATTTTACTAAAAAGAAGCAGCTTCTACTTAATTTCAAAAATAAACTTTATTGCTAGACAATACTCTTCTATGACTAAAAATTCCCAGCATGAAGCTGAGTTTTAACAATGAATCTCAAGTAGAAAACAAACTTCCTCCCTTTGTTGTAACAGATTTCATTTTTTCCCTGAAAATATATGTAACATTGTTTGTCAGTAGGCAAAGTAACTGTTAGGAGCCATTTTGTTAAAAATCTAAGTCCATTTGGACTTTACACGCTCATCGAAGAGCAGTGTGGTGTTACTTACCCATGGTTTGAGCCTGGGAAATCTGGGATGTAATTAACTCTATGGATATGATAATTGGTTTCGTTATTTAAAATGGTCTTTTTTACTATAGATGAAAGATGATCCTTTTCCAGAAATAATCTAACACTCCAATTTCTGGAATCTCATTTGTATAAGACATTTTCGTTACTTGCACATGGAGGTGAGTCTAGAGACTGTGATCATGACTGTTTCTGCCTACAAGTGGTTTCCACAATAATGATAAATGCCCCAAAGTACCTGATTTTAAGGTGCATATAGATACAAAAACAAGTATAAGAAAACAGATTTAGTTCTAGCTAGGAATGGAGACTTCTTCATCATACTACCCTACGGATCAGATATTTTTTAATTCAGACAAATATGATAATGATAGTATTTTCCCATTAATAACTAGCCCTGCTCATCTGAAATTACTGAACACAACATACTTGAATCACTGCTGCTCAGTCTAAGCCACTGCCAGGCTAGAAGACTATCATGGTGTGTACTGTTCTCCAACTCTTAGGACTTATGAGTTGCCCTTTAGCATCATATCGGCTAAGAGAACCAGGCCCACAAATCAGCCGCAAGAGATGGAACCTTGCAGGAAAGTATAATGGCATCTAAAAGATTGTGACAGCAGTCAGAAGAAGAACAGACAATTTGACAGGATTGTCCCACTGTAAAAAGAGATTGACAGGATTGTCCCACTGCTGTAAAAGAGAAAGCAAGCTGTCTAATTCCTTGCAAGAAGAATCATGGCCACCAGGGCAGCCTCTCATCTACAGAGACTGAATGAATGAAGAAGTGTTGGACCAAGCTCTGATAGCTGTACTCAGCACATCAGCGTACTTTGATGATCAGTTAAAGGAAAAATGCAGGGAAATTTTTAAGAAAATATTCTATTTCTGATCTGATCACATCCACCCATACCATCACTGATGGTAGTTTGGCCTCAACATACACATCTAAGATTTCGGAGCTTTGAAAAATACTTGCTGAAACTCATTAAATGGATTCCTGTCCCTTCTAATTTACTACGTTCATCTGCCTTCAAGAAAAGACGTTCACCACACTTGTTGGAAGACACAGTGGCCCACACAGCCCTCAAACCAGAACTGCAGCCTGTCAACAGTCCCCCAATTCTTACACCCATTTCTGCCCAACCTCTAACATCCACAAGAAAATTAACTGACAAAATGGACAGTTCATGGCCATGAGGGAGGCAAAATCTTTCTCTTCGTAGTAACAGATCTCTGACAGAAGAAACTGTGAAGTATCCTAAC
>NW_010433075.1:89417-91991 GCF_000710305.1 Buceros rhinoceros silvestris
TTCCTGCTAGGACAGAGGTGAATGGTCCAGCACTTCATTTATTTTTGTCTTTACTTATCTGGTCCTGTCAGGATGCATGGTAGACAACCTCCTCTTCTGTTCCAAAACAAGAGCAGGTTGAGAGCGCCAGGTACAACTGTCTCAGCTGATGACAGCATACAGGAGCAGGTATGTCCCACTCACTACTGACACAGCCATGACACCTACTCAGCTACAAGCAGTCAGACCTTGGAGAAAGAGCTGCTGGATGGAAAGGCATCCAGCAAGATGAAGGTGAGAGTGACTGAATGGGAGACGTACCCCATGCTGAAATTACGCAGAGCCTCCTAGTCATTAAAAATAGTACAAGAGTCTGGGTTCATGTTTGCCTCCTCACCCAGCTTTTAAATTTCTAAAAATGCCCTTCCTTTCACCATCTTGCTAGAAACCTTCATCCTTTCCTAGGATGTGCTAGTTGTTACACACTCACTTCCTTCATGCAGAGCTGCTATAGTCTGCGGTGTGTTACAATCAGTGGAAGTAATGAAGTTTATGGCAGGTATAGAAAACGGCTGGCACTTCTATCACACTCTGCCATCATCACATCGGGCTCACGCTGACATCCTTTAACTTGTTCCTCCTCTGGCTTAACAATTCCATTAGAGTATTGCTCCTAACTCGGAAAGCAGTTAATGGATCACATCCCACCTGTACTAAAGATCTGATTTCAGTTTGCAGATGCAGATCACAAAATGCTGGACAAAGTGAGTCAGAACTCTGCAGAAAGTCTTGCTAGCTGAAGGGACAGAGATGTGGAGATCCAAGGTATTGGAAAAGTTTAGACAAATCCATAACCATCATTAGACATTTTAAGGAAATACTGCCAAAACATCTGCTTTGAAAAGACCTGCTCATGTCAGAATAAAAATGACACTGGCAATTTAAATGGAATATTTTATACTACATTAACATGTTTTGAACAGATGCAAAAGAAATGTTTTGAAATGGTCATTTTCGTATTTACAGTCTAAATCTTTGGAATTCTATTCAGGAAACATTTCAAAATGTTTATATTTTCTCCTGGTTCAGAATGAAACTAAACTGTTGTATTCTGTTCAGTCCTTCTCCGTATGCGCTACATCAAATCTATATAAACACCAGACTGCACCTATAAGATTTTATTGGAAAACTGGGGCTGTGGGAAGAAGATGAAAGTATTCAATTCAAATCAAAATAATTTTCCAAACCTCATCCTAAGGTGTGCTTTTGAATTAATGCTTAGTTTTCCCCAACATTAATTTGGCAGTACTAATTAACTAAAATCAGCTATAATATAGCAAAATGTATCTCTAGGATCTTGCATTACGACTTTAAGCATTCCTTTCAACTCTTAATCTTAGTGACTCATAGGAAAACTTACTCTGCTGCGTTTACTGACTCACGTAGCAGTGCATTGGAAGTCAGTGCTGTGCTGGGTTTGAGTCAATCCAGCTGACCCGTTACATGTTGTTGCTGAGCTTGGTAGCTCTGTTTGTAGAGAAGGGGTGTTATCAACACTGTTCATAACCAAGAGTACCATTTGTGAATATGATAGTTTACTTCCTGAAATATTTGCTTCCGAAAAAAAGCAGCTTAGCAGTAGTTTAAGACCTAATTAATTCTCTGAGGGACATACACTCAGTGCCTCAAATAGGATTTATTTTGGTGCTCAAAGCCAACTATGCTTAAAGTTCTACACAAGCACATGCGGCTGGACATGCCAAATAAAAGGGCTGCTGAATTAATTTTCTACATGTAATCAGTGTGAGGTCTCTGAGAAACTCAGGCTACAGACTTGTATGTGTGCTTGGAAAGTTTGCCTTGACAGTGCGCCGGGTCTGCAGCTCCTACATCATTTGTCCGTGTTCCTCCTCTTGCAGAGGCTGAACATGACTCTGAATTTCAGCACTGTGAATTGGCTGTGTAAAACTGTGCCCGGAGAGCGACACTTAATTTTTCTTTCACTTTTTTATTAAGCCTTTTATTGCACAGAGGACAGAAAAGCTGTTTCTCCATGAGACTTGGTAGCTCCAAAGGCAGTATCATGGCCTGAGGCACCTCACCGGCTGGCGTCTTGGATGGGTCTGCTGGGAGCGGGCCAGAGGAACGCAGCCTGTGTAAGAAACCGAACGCTCCCGATCGCTTTACCTGCTGTAATAGAGTAAAATTTTTTTTACTTGGTAAAATGTTTCTTCCAGCCTCCGCTGGCTGAGCTTGTCAGATAATGTGCTCAGCCATGAAGTGTGGAACTTCCTCGGGGAAGCAGAGTAAGAGATAAGAGCCGCCATGGGGGACTGGAAGTGCAACTCCGTCCTCTGACATTTTGTAAAGTTAAATTACAGGGGCGTTATCTTTTGTATTTTATTTCCCTTATTAGACAGCGCGGGTGCTGCTTAATGGGATGCAGTTACTGAAGTAAACAGTCCCGTGGGATGCTCATTTGCTCGTATTAACGCAGGAATTCGAGCTCTGCTAAGATTTATTTAGACACTACTGGTAAAGGGAAAAAAAAGAAAGAAAAGGCGGTTTTGACGACGGAGCAAGCGAAGGTGTTCG
>NW_010433076.1:0-3802 GCF_000710305.1 Buceros rhinoceros silvestris
CCAGACCCCCGTAGCCCAGGGAGCCAGAGCCTCTATAACCACCCAGACCCCCGTAGCCTAGGGAGGAGCCAGAGCTGCCAAGGGAGCCCCCAAAGCCACCAAGGATGGGTGCTCCAGAGGATGTCACAACGGAATTCTGGGGGAAGCTGCTGAGGATGGGACCAGGCAAGATGATGGTGACCGGAGGTGGCCTGATCACAACCTCAGACGGAGGGCACTGACGGATACACGGTTCATTCTCACTGTCAGCAATGGGCTGGGGGCGGTTGAGGCCAGCAATAGCAGGGGAGCACAGGTCAGAGCAAGACATCTTGCAGAGATGGAATTCGATCTGTGAAATATATTTGCTTATGTTAACATTAAAGAAATATCAAACACCAGGTTATGATGAAGCTGTCCAACAGGGTATCAGTAATAAATCTGTGACATAAATGCCGTTTCTATTGCTATTCTTCCTGGCTCTGTAATCTGGAGGTTAATTTTGACTTTAGTATGACCAAGTCCCACACTTTTCAGTTCCATCTTTGCAATTTCCAGATGAGCTGTTTTTGATAGCGTTACATTACTATTAATTGACTATTCCTACTTAATAAATTTGATTTTTTTCACATTATAAACTCAGCAGAACTCTGTGAAATGCAGCCTTGTACAACCATGTATACAAACTATTTTTTATCTCCTAAAATAGTCAAGGCGTTTTTTTAAGCACTGAAACAGTACAAGTTTGGGATTTAAACCTGCTTGATATACCCATCTTCTAGAGCTTATCTTTACACATCCTGATAACAGACAAGAAACCAAACATTATTTCCAGCAGTAAATAATCTACAGCATCTGAAGACGACTTGGTCCTAAGCTAAAATCAAGAGTTCTCGACCTCAAGTTTAGAAAAGTTTGAGAGAAATCTGACTTACCTTGTGCACCAAGGCGAGTGAGGCGAAAGAAGTGGATGGAAAGACCTAGTGCAGAGAGCTCTTATATAGCTCTGTCGATTGCCTGGAGGAACTTAGGAATCCTGTGCATGAGTCCATAATTAGGTACCAACCCCAAATTGCAGGGCACGTAGTTTCTCAAAGTGCTGAAACTGTTTTTGCTTATTGCTTGTGCATTGCAGGCACTTCAAACCCACACACAGCGTGACGTGCCCACTCCACCACAAATCTCTCTATTATCTCTGAGCTTTATGTGCGGAATTATTTTTATTGTCCATTGGTCTTTTAGCATTAAGGGAGGAAGTTAAGCTGCCTTGATTTATTTAAGTCCCGCGTAATTAGGATGACAGGAGGACAGTCACCGCTTTTGCCCAGTTAAAGGTCTTTTACTGTAAACAACAGTGTACCTGGAGACAAAATGGAATTTCTTTTAGCATCTCAAATGAGAGGTGGAGACAAATAACAAGAGTAAAAACATTCTTTCTGCAGGCTTAGCACTTCTGCCTCCACCTACTCAACACGAGACAAACATCATAATCAGGAACAGCTTTTAATGGCTGGATCTCTACTAGTCGTCTTTCAGTCTTGGGAACAGATGAATACTTCAGCTGGCAGCAGCAAGTCTGTGGAAACTGATGTTTGAGTAGTTTCATGGAGCTTTGCTTTTCTTTATATTTTATTGTGTTTTCTCCTCCTATTGGTACGTGATAGAGAGACGTACCTGGGAGCACAGGACTAAGAACAGCAAATAAATTTGATGATAAGACATGAGTACTGGAGGGGATTCTAGCCCTGACGCAATGAGGACAGACCACGTTATACCTGGATTGGCTGGGTTTTTTGGCTAATAGTTAATACAAGCAGATATCTGTTTCTGGACCAATGTGCACTTCAACAAAAAATAAGGTAGATTTTATGTTTAAAGTCAAAGAAAGGAAGGTCCAAAAAGTGTTATAAACCACGACCTGATTACAGGAAAGACCCAAATGATCTTAATGTCCCTATTTTAATGTAATAATCTCTCATAATTGTGGGCTGGAGGCATCCAGACATACTTTTTATACAATTATGGCACAATATGTAGAAGCCAGTAATGGGTGTTCATGAGGCATTTGAAAATCCTTTGGAGATGAAGCTTTTACTCAGTATTATAGCTCAGGAAATTTCTGTATGTATCTTCGGATTTGGAAAAGCTCATAATTTAGAAATAATATGCGGTCTGAAGATAATCACATTGACAATTACGATAACCATTATAATTACACGGTATTAAAATAATGGCATAAACAAAGAAAGAAACCTCAGCAAAAGCCAACGTAGGCCTTTCCCAGCGGATTCCCACGTCATAATTGTTCTCTACTGAAAGATGCCATCAATGACGGGGTTAGCTGCAAGATCAGCTGTAGACCAGGATCCAGGGCTGAGGACCAAGGTAGAAATTAAAGGAAACTTCAGGAAAATGGACCCTCTCAAACTTGTGGACCAAAGTGAGCTGACAGTTTTGATACCCCTGACTGCCTGTGATTTCAGATACTCACTGGGATTCCGTCCGCTTTTTGATGTCAGTTTGATGATGCTTTAGACACCTAGAAGTCTAAAAGGTTGCATTTGTCTATAGGATACACAACAATGAAATAAGAGCTGCAGAAATCCTTTAACTCTTAGTTGTCTTCGATTTAAGCAGTGGTTTGGATCAGCCAAAAGAGGCCTGTTCCCTGTACCTGCATCGTGCTTTAGCATGAAGGATGCATTAATTTTGCCCATCGCTCTTTCAGATGAAAGAACCTCGTGTGATGTAACGCGTGTGTTATGTTACATGATAATGTAATCAAGTAGCAAACAAAACCAGAAAGCGACACAGTTTCATCACTTTTTGCAGAGCTATCAATACAAAAAAAAAATGCGCTGTGTCAACTAATTAGGTCCACGTTCACGAAACCAACCTCTGATCCCTCAGGCATTCTGAACGGTATAAAAGCTCCCTCCTCTCTGGGTTCTTCCAACCTCTTCTCTTCACTCGTTCTTCTCAGCGAATTGGGTAAGTCTGAATCTGCTTGTTACAACTATTGGAATAGCTTTTTGCTGGACAGTTTAATCTAGGATGGTCTCTTCCACTAAGAAGTAGTGGGTAAAATTTGAGGTGAAGAGATGAAGCTTATGAAAATTATTAAAAGCATTATGGGCAGCTGTTCTTTGTTTTCAGGGCTGGCATTTAATTTCAAAGCAAACTAAAGGTTTCTGGATATGGCAGAAAAAGAAATTCATTGTTAGGTCACTTCCAACAGGTGATGAAATGATGCGACTAGTTCAACATTCCTTTACACTGCCTGTTCGGGTGACTGGAAATTACATTAAAAGGTCTAAATCTTTGCAGTTCACAGGAAAATGCTGAGCTTAGAAGCAGAGCTCTCCTTATCTCCAGTTTATTCCAGCACAGATCACTCAAAGGGCTTTTACATTGTATTTCAAGATAAATGGGCATGAAAACTGCCAGAGATAAGGCACTGGCTTAGGTAGAGTAGGGCACAGAGAGGACCTGGAAGCTGTGGAAAATGCTCTGTAAGAAATTTAGTTTTGAGGAAGAGAAGTCATGGAGGGAACTTCAGGAGCTGACAGGGTTTTTTGAGTTAATGGGGACAAGTTGTTTGGGGTTGTTTGACATTTTGAAAAGAGTTTGGAGCCCAGAATCAAAACCCTGTGTTCTTAAGCTAGTCATAAAAATCTCAGTGCCCTGATTCCATGTTTGGCAATTGGGGACAATAAGCTTTGCAGTTCCCTCCTAATGGTCCCATCAAACAAGTTATTGAGCAAATATGAGTAGACAATGACTTATAATCCCTGTTCTGACAAGGCTCAGCACAAAGGAGATC
>NW_010433076.1:3928-4508 GCF_000710305.1 Buceros rhinoceros silvestris
CAGGAATGAAGAGTTAGAGTCATGAAATCGTGCATCACAAGGCACTCTTCTTGGAGTCCCAGTTCTTGCTGATCCCCTGACTCACCAAAGCATCCCAGCAAATCATTTAGCTGTTCTGTTTCCATGTTCGTCTCTGATAGACATGGGAAAATTGGTAAATTGCTACTTCAAAGTGCTTTTGTCTGGGGAAAGACAGCAAACGCTACAGCACTTTTGTGTGTGGAAATAATGTCTTGTGCTTAGTAAAATCAACTCTTGTAGGTTGACCTCCATCTCTGCAAGATGTCTTGCTCTGACCTGTGCTCCCCTGCTATTGCTGGCCTCAACCGCCCCCAGCCCATTGCTGACAGTGGGAATGAACCGTGTATCCGTCAGTGCCCTCCGTCTGAGGTTGTGATCAGGCCACCTCCGGTCACCATCATCTTGCCTGGTCCCATCCTCAGCAGCTTCCCCCAGAATTCCGTTGTGACATCCTCTGGAGCACCCATCCTTGGTGGCTTTGGGGGCTCCCTTGGCAGCTCTAGGGGCTCTGGCTCCTCCCTGGGCTATGGGGGTCTGGGTGGCTATGGGGGCTCTGGCT
>NW_010433077.1:0-1370 GCF_000710305.1 Buceros rhinoceros silvestris
TCCTTCCCTTCCCTCCAGCTGTCTCACCCTCCATACATCAAGTGCTCCAAGCCTGTAATCATCTTTGTGGCTCTTTTATGGACTTCCTCCAGTATATCCCTGTTTCTCTTGGACTGTGGAGCCCAGGACTGGACCCAGCACTCCAGCTGTGTCTCACCAGGACTCAACAGAGGCGAAGAATCACCTCTTTAAACCTGCTGGCAATGCTCTGCCTGATGCAGCCCAGGAGGTTGGTTGTGGTCTTTGCCACAAGGGCCCATTGCTGCTTCACGGCCAACTTGGCATCCACCAGGACTCCCAGCTACGTTTCTGACTATGTTTCCCTTTATGGGCATAAGAGTGGAAATGGGCTGCTCTCTCCGGAGCTAAATTCAGGTGCAAGTAATGGCAAAACTGGATGAATCACTTTCTACACAAAATAAAAGGATGTTTTTTCTTTAATGTAATGGAAGTACTGATTAGTAGAGCTACTACTGCAGTTTCATTGCTAGGTTTCTCACTGTGCTATTGCAAATATCACTGCAGGGTACTATTGTTTTAAAATCCAGAGTGCTGCTTGCTAGGAATTTATCAAAGTGTACATGTAAGCATATTATGAATGCTGGCCCCAGCCTCTCATCAGATGTCACTGACGAGGCACCATAGCATCTGTCAGGCCAGGATCTTGCTGCTGATTTAATGTCAACCTTCAAACAAAAAGGACCGAGTTTTAGTGCTTTGTCAGAGACCCCAACCACATGGAGATAAAATATTATTTTAAAGTAGTTAACTAATGTTGACAGCTACAAGAGAAAATTATGAGAATGAGATGTAGCCCTTTCCTACCCATGCCCAAGTGAGCAAGGAGAATGTCTACCAGCCAAGTGTAGGTGGTAGTGAAAGAAATGCCGGTTATTTCCCAGTATTGCCAATGGCTGACATACCATTGTCATGGGGTCATTTACCACATTTAATTACATGATTTTTTTTTTCAAATAGCATATTTTCTGCTTCCTCTCATGTGGAAAATGATTAATTGTAGCTTCAGGGACTCCATCACATTTTATTTGAAATAATGCCCCTAATTTTCTGCTTACCAGCCAGGCAGAGACCACTTTGGTATTGCACTGCGTTGCTTGCATGTGGGGCTGACAATAGTCAGATACAGAAAAGCACGCTGGTCCAAATCCATATTGCTTTCCACCATAAAATAGGACAAGTTTTTACAATAGTCACTCTTCTAAACATCCTACCTCTAAATTTTCAGTTACGCAGAAGTTAGTCCTATCCCTCTAGCTGAGTTTAAGCCTGTGTCAAGGATTAGAGCTGTGCTGGCTGCTGGATGAATGACAGACGCTGTCTATTACCCCCTTCCCAAAGAGAGGAAAGAG
>NW_010433077.1:1619-10996 GCF_000710305.1 Buceros rhinoceros silvestris
CCTGAGACTGCAGGCAGAACAGAGAGAGTCCTCCTCAGACGTCAGCCATTGAAGAATAAAGCAAGAGAGAGCAAGACCCTCAGCTTCATACCAAATATGACATATATGGGATGCAACACCTCTTTGGTCAGTGTAGGGTCGCTTGTCCTCTGTGCTCCTCCTTGCAGATGCAGCCTGTCACTTACTGCACCCCCACTGTGGCACACAGGGTTTAGCAGTGACCTTGGTCTGCACAGGAGCAAGTATCAGCAAGAGCCTTTCTGCACACCAGTCCCTGGTAGTGACTGTGAACATCAAGTGTTATCACTGCTAGAAGCAGACACTGCCTGCAGAAATGTGCCGTTTACTTCAGACAGTGCAGCCAGCGAGAAGAGACTGAGCTGGAAAGTGAAATCGGTGAGCAGGATGAGTTCTGTTCTAACTCAAAATAGGACAGCCTGTTACAATTATTTCTATGCTGTCAATGGGATAAGTGATTTATCACTGTGCGTTACTTCTCCAATCCTTCATAATGGAGCAATCAATTTTTAGATGTGCATTTTACAGAAAGAACGATACTGTGAAAGCACTGATACTAGAAAAATATCACCAGAGAACAGAGCTTTTATCTCTGCTGAAAAATGGTGACAAAAACGCTGTCAGTGGGACCCAGACCAAACTGCTACATCTGAATAGATGCTGAGCAAGGCCTACAATTAATAGCTTCTTGAGTTTTTGCAACAAGTCAAAAGCTGTTGGTAATGTTTGTTCGAGTGTAGACAAAGCCATAGGGATTCTGTACAGCAGCAGCCATAACAGGATGGCTGAAAATAATTGCAGATTTCCATCGTGGTATAAATAACACTAGTAGTGCGCAAGCAATGGTCCGTGTTGAAACACAGACCTTCAGTGTATCTGAGTCAAATTTTTTCCTGGATGTTTCATTGTGAGATTTTGATCAATAGCTTTAGTTCATTAGGAATATAGAGAGAACAGATCTGATTCTACCATGAACGAAGGAAACCTCACTGGCTATATTACTGTATTTCTGGACATTTGCAGAGTGCTTCATAGGAAAGCGTTGTTTTCAAAAGTGCGAATTCTGGTTTGGTGTTTGGTTTTTGTTTTTTTTTTAAAAGTAGCTTAATTATTTCCATTGATCTTACAGTCATGCAATACTGCAACCTATATCAACCCAGCTAGAGATGTGTCAGCTTGCAGAATAAAACCAGTGTTTGAGTCAGAAAATCTGGACAGGCAAGTCTTGAAGCTGCTAAACCACCATCTTCTTGTTTGCTCAGTGCAGAAGTGAGACAAAAAAATTCCTCTATCAGTTTTAGAATTGAAATGAAAATACCCAAGGAGAAAAAAAAAGTCAATGGAATCAGTTACTGTAGCTTTGCTACTCAAGTGAAATGTGGTAGATGTTTAAAACATGTTTGTACATCCCCGGTTCAAGACAGAAGACTGGCTATTGCTTCCCTCTACACCCTTAACCCCTAACTCCTTATCAGCTCTCTCTTTCAAAGACAGGAAGAAGCAAATGACAGACTGAACTTTGTGACACTGTGATTCATGGTCCCCTCAAACATCAACAGGTCAAATACACTGCTGAGCAGCATCTTTGTGTCTACTTGACCTATACAATTTCTGTGGATTTTTGTATTCATCAAAGTGCAAGTATTCCTCATTTCATGCACTGGTTAATTAAAGAGAGTGCAGTGCATAGATTGAATGAAGAAAAAAATTGCCTGAGCACACTGGTCAGTAAGAAAAAAGCAATTTTTGTGGCAAGCAATGCAGAGTGAGTGGACTTTGTGAAGCAGCAACGTGCTTGATTGTGGAGCTGGAATTTCAGCTCTGCCTGTTTACAACTTCTTAGTGTCTCTATGTAAGTACAGCATTTTGCTTAATATTAGCTGCATAATATCTAGCGACAGTCACATTGAATTGGTTTGAATCCTACGATTTTTTTTTCCTGGTCTTTCTGTGCAGTTCTGTGCTTTTCTCATGTGTTTAGGATCATCTGAAAGCATCATTACTCTGGTCTGAGCTAAACCAGAACCAATTCTCTGTTCAGCGATTTCACTTTTCAGCTCAGTCTCTCCTAAGTGACTGCACTTTTTGAAGTTAATGGCACAGATTTGCAGACATTTTGCAGATGCTTCTCGAAGTGATAACGCTTTATGTTTATAGTTACTGCTAAGGACTGGTATGCAGAAAGGCTTTTGCTGATACTTGCTTCTCTAGAAACCAAGGTCACTGCTAAGTGTGTCACTTGTGTATCACCTTGGAGTGCTGTAAGTGGAAAGGTTGCACCTGCAGGGAGGAGCGGACAGGACAGGTGACCCAAAGCTGACCAGCAAGGTGTTCCATTCCATGTATGTCATACTCAGTCTAAAGCTGAGGGATCACAAGGATTAAACCCTCTTCTTCAATGGCCAGTGTTGGAGGAGGACTCTGTCTGTTGTGACTTGACTCACAATCCGTGAGTTCCTGAATCCAGCTCCTGAATCTGGTTCCTGATTCCTGCTCCCTTCTTCTGCTGAGTCTACTCTGGGACTCCCCATTGCCTAACCAGCAGCATCAGTAGAGGGATGATCATCATCAGGGGAATTCACTATCGGTTCTATATATATTTGTATATTTTCCATTATTTTCTTACTAACATTTTCTTTTTATTGTTACTGTTTCATCAAAGCTCTTTTAGTTTGTGGTGGGTTTTTTTTTCAACACATAGATCTGTCTTGTCCTTATTCCCTTTCTCTTCCCCTTCTGGGAAGGGAGAGTAGAGAGCATCCGTCATTCATTTAGTGGCCAGCCCAGCCTCAACCTGTGACAGTGCTAGACAGCACTGTCACATCAGGTTAGCAGTAAGGCAATATGGAGAGCTGCCCTTTGATTGGTTTTGGTTTTTTTTTACTGTGAGAGAGGAATGAGGGAGCAGCAAATGTTTATTATTTATTGTCTTGGGAGGGTTTCAAACATAAGGAAAGACCATCTCTGTCACCTTCCCTGAAGTGCTTTCCTTTCTGCCGGTCTGTTGGCTGTTTGCTAAGGAAGCAAGCTGTCTCTGACCCTTCTGCAAGTTTTCCTGTGATCCTCCCAGTTGATGGGACACCGGGTTTTGGCAGCAGTAGAGCTATTTGACAGTTGCTGATTTGGGGCCCGAGCAAGCATTCTGCTTCTTGCATCAGGAAGAGCACAATCAAGGCTGTGGCTTATAAGGGGTACAAGGTGGCACCAGTGGGAGCTTTCTCTTAAGCCTCTGTCCGCATAAGTGAATTGGTGCTGCATAGTGGGTGAATTTCTTTGATGTTGTCCCTCTAAAGCACGCAGTTTTAAGCCAGTTCTTTGACCTGGGACTTTACAGAACACACAAGCAAAGTATCTAGCAATTACTTTCTCTTATTAGAATTTTGAAGGAATGTGAAGAGATTTTCTGTGCCTAAACCAGCAGGTGTCCTCCAGCTGCTCTGGAGAACATCAACCTTGTCACCTGGACCTGTGAATGTTTCTGTGCATTCATTTTGGGCACTCTTAGAGTATGTACTTGCTAGTTACCACCTCCTTTTGGCCTTCTGAGAGAAAAAATTGATGAAGAAATTCTCTTAGAACTGACTTAAAATTTAGTACATTTGTTCTTCCACCCTCCCCACATGGCTGGGGAAGAATCTTCTGCATGCCCGTGCTGCCTGCTAAACTGCTGTTATTCTAATGCATTCACGGGTATGTACATTTCTGAACAGCTCACTCGTTCATTAGGGGTATTTACCAGCATCATCATGGCTTGGCTTTGTGAACAAAGATTTGGTAAGGGTTTTCCCCGTGCTTTGGGCCTGCTCGGTGGATTTTTTAGGTGAGGCACCAGCGTGCACAGAACTAGTTCCAGCCTTTACACCTGCGGTTCATCTGCCAGGGCCTAGCGAGCTTGGACAGTGACAGCGAAGTCCTCGGGTCGTAGGTTTGGTTAGAGTGTCCTTCTCTTAGATGATGGATGCCTTACAGGGCTAAACGAAACGAGCTCCATCTGCCCGGGTTTGGAGTCAGAGTTGTCCTTCTCCTAGGATGGTTGCCCGAAGGCTAGTGAGCCCATCCTGCCCATGGACACACTTTGTCTGACCCTTCAGTTGAGACCTGTCAGGCTTGGGAGACCCCACCGGAGGCACATGCCACCACCAGCACAGCTCTCAACCTCACAAGGGCATGCAAGCTCTTTCCCCACGACAAGGGGGTACCCGTGAAAGAAGTATTTACCAGAGCGAAGCAGCAAATGACACCATCCATGCACTTTCAGATACTTGGGCATTGAGCATACTCCAAAGTGCTTCCCGAACAGTCGGCACCTGTCTCTGATGCAGTCGTCAGCAGAGAGGAGCCATAATGCTGACACCAACTTTCCTTGGCCCATGAGCAGCAGTAGTAAGCAAGGCATTGCAGGCAGCCCCGGACATCACTCTCCCGTTGAACTCTATTTAATTTTCCATTTTCATGCATGGGGCTGGAGAACCTGTTTGTGTGTCTCCTATGGGCTGGTCACCATTGTGATACTCTTAACGTGTAGTAGACTACAGGAAGAGATGTTTTTAAAAGCGGTGATAACACAGTGTGGTTCTTAAGGCTTGGGTGCAGAGGTCAGAAACTCTGATCATTCTGGTGTTTCGAGAATAAAGAAATGGATAGAAGTCTGCTTGCCCATAGCCACTTGTGTTTGAATCCGTCCTTAGCATTAAAAAGTCAAATCTTTTTTCCATTTTCACTGAAAAAGGGAGTGTACTTTCCGTTTTGACACAGGCATTTTTCTTGAATGACTACCCAAAATGCTTCTCCCTTCAAAACATTTATTCATTAGCAGTTCATATTTTAAAATGCTATTTATTATGAGTGGAAATATGCAAAATTTCCTTAAAAGCTGACTTGCAAATGTTAATACAGGGATAAATGAACAGTTGATGAATAAGTCCTTCAGAAGCAAGCTGCTTTAGAAACACTCCATAAATTTTCCCCATTACCACATTTAAAAAACATTTAAAATAATTGTTGGAAGTCACTGAGTGCTGATAACTGCTTTATGAATGTGGACTAATGGGGTAAAGTGATAATTATTTAGCGGCTGTTGCATTTTAAGTCAATCATGCCATGGCTGTGGCAGTACAATGCTGCCTTCGCCTTTCTGTTTTCTATAGGCAAATAAAATCTGCCTGGTGGCCTCAGGAGATAGCCCTTGCAGTAGCTTGCTGGGCCAGGGGAAGGAAGGCAGAAACAGCGCTGAAGACTGTAGATGCTTCTGCAATGTGGCAACAACCCCGCAGAGCACTTCAGCAGAATCTGATTTTCAGGTCCTGTCACAGTCGAGAGGGATCAGAGTGTGACTGTCACCATAGCCACCCCTGCAGGTCTGGCTAATGTAATGCTGGACCTATGGGAGCAAAAAAGATGGGTTGACTTAGGCCACCTCAGAGGCTCTCAGGCCTCCTGCTGATCCTGTGGCTTGTCTACTAGCCCACTGGTGCTAGCTGAGACACCTCAGGGCACCCCCAGCACACCTTCCTGGTCATACATGGGTTTGAGTTATTGACTGCAAAGCTGGGGTTGTGGTTGCTTCCACCTCACAGCCTTTGCTAGTGAACTTCCCGTTGAGGTGACTATGTGCTAGTAAGGGCAATTTCAATGAACTTACATTTGCTTTTGTACTCAGTATTTCTCTTCTTTCAAGAAGTTGAGCTAGCATAAGGTAGCAGCATATCCCAGTTAGAAGATGGAGAAAAGCAATTGTGCCTGTGTCAGCAGTGACAGTGAGCATAGGTAAGACCAGTGCAGCCAAGACCATCCTCCCAAACCTGCCTTCTGCAAAGCATCTCTCCAGTGACTTGTAATAGGGACACAAATGAAAAAAAAAAAACCACAAAGAAATGAGATGTCCTGGTTGACTGCAGCCACATTAAAGTAGACTTTTCATTTCAGCAATACAGTGAGAACTCAGTCTTTCAGTTATCTAGTACGTATTGAACCTACGAGTGGCTATTTGGCATATTCTTGGTTGCTTGCTGAAGTGCTGTGCTGCCACTGAGCAGGGTCACACACTGATGTGCCAGCTGCCTTTGCTATCCAGGGAGAGCAGAAATCTCCATGGCAAGTCCCAGTTCTTGTACTGGTGGGCTCAGAGATGCATCAGCATCTAACCTCATCACAACTGAGGTAATACTGTAGCTGGACTCAGACCTGAACCAGACACAGAATCAGCTGAGACTCTGCGTGGATTGTACCACAGAGTATATTGCAAGGAGATGCTCATGTGCTCTATCTGCATAGTCTTTGACTACCAAAGAATGCTTATCTGTTTACAATGCTGAAATAATTCTATTAATCCATATGAGCTCTGCAGTGATAATGAGAAGAACTAAAATGTAATTAAAATGCCAAATTACAGCAGTCAAATGCAGCCTTCTCTGGAAGGAGTTACGTAGTGTCTTATCCCACATAACATTGAATTAGAAGTAACCAAAGAGTCATTCAGAGTTCTTCAAACCCTGAGGAAAGAAAGATACGACTTAAAACACAGCAGCTTGAAAATGGGCCAGATGCACAGCTGAGTCTAGGCCATTGGGCCTCCAATGACTCAATACACTTCATAAAATCATTCGTTAGATCAGCCACTACATTTAGAAGAACAGTTGTAAAGACGATTGCACTTCAAAGAAATCACCGCAGTGCTTGGCTAGCTCTAAATAACAGTGCTTAAGAACTGTCATACCAATGTAAAGCAAAATTTTCAGCATTTCCACTTGTAGAGTTTTATGTATTTCATGTCACATACTGCCATGGTCTCTTCTGTACCCTGTGGTTTTGTTTGCAACTGTCAGAGCAACCCAGGTCTGAGAACGGGATCTTTCAAAGATGCCGTAAATCTTTTTAGTTCTTGGTTACCTTTGTAGCTGTGATTCTGAAAGAATTTTTACCTGGTTTCACTAAAGATTTTATAGTAAGTTACGCATATTGGAAAACCCAGGTCCTCCAGTGGTAAACTCGTTAGCTAACTATGCATTTGCCCACAGCAGCTGCAGCCCTGCGTAGCTAATTCCTTCAGAAATGCTGATGCATCACGGACACGTGCATTTCAAGAGCTGAGGTCTGCTGCCTCATCTCATCAATGGAAAGGGTTTTATGAATCAATATCACTCTGAATTTTAAGAGCACTTTGGCAGAGCAGATAGTTTTTTAGTGATGTACAAAAAATTATTGGTTTCTACAAATATATCACCACTTTTTTATAACATTAGGTGGAAAAATTTAAGGGGGAAAGAAAAATGTTGAGAAGGAAGCTTGAAAAAGGAAGGTCAAAGCTGAGAAATGAGACGTCAGGAAAGAATTGACACCTTCTAACAAAGACTGCGAGTGGTCATTCTACAGTAATGTTTTGCTGCTGTACATGGCCACAGTTGAAGTATCCTGGCAAAGGTCTCTCTCCTGAGCATCCTGTAAAACCACTATCTAGTGACAATTTTGTAGAAGTTCTACTCACGCAGTGGCCCAGCCTCATCAGTGCTGTGTGCTAGGTACCCGCTGAGGAGCACCTCCTCAGACCACGTACAAAAAGCATGATCTGCCATTGGCAATTTACAGAGCCCCACGGGGCCATCTTCACGCCTTCGTGAGTGTGGGGGCCACTTGTGTGGCCTGAACACTTGGAAAGTTTCACAAGCACTAACTGCCGAGGCTCCTCACCTCTAGCCCTGTGATTTGCGGGGCTCACGCATGGCTGCTCTGCAGCCAGCTGGACTGCTCTGAGCCGTTTTCCACCCGCTGCCAGTCCCAACTGGCACAGAACTGGTCTTGGAGCATCCCTGGACCTGATCGTCCTTTCTTTGGAAGTAATGATGCTTGTTACTATTGACTTCAGCCAGCTGGGAGTGAAGCCCTGTTCTGATTTGCATTTAATCAAAGGTATTTTTCTGCTTTCCTTTTTCAGCTTTACAGCTTGTTTTTCTTCTTTTTTTTCTTTTTTTTGGTAGATATTAAAAATATGCAATAAAAGGGATCTGTTAGTGTTCAATACTCTAAAATCAAAGTTCTGTTGTTCCCTGGAAACAATTTTGAACTTTCTCTGCCTGACAGCGCCAGTAGATTTTCCAGAGCCAAGAATCACAAAATGTCAGTGTTGCTAAATGGGGACAATAAATTTTCAAACAGTTTCATAACATGATTTTACCAGACACTAAAAAGGTCAGGCATGAACTGTAAATAAATTCCCATCTTGCAGCTACATGCCTCTTTTGTTAAAGAGTAAATTATCACTGAGATAAGCAGTCAAGCAGTTATTCTCCTGTTTTGTAATGGCCCTTTATTTTGTTAGTTAGATACTTAGGCTCTCATGCAAAGATAAGGAGACCCTGTTAAAGTCTGAAAATTCCTCTGCTGTAGAAAGGAGTGTGAAGAAAATAAAATTTAGAAAGAATCTTGCATCAAATGTAGATTATAGAGTTAGGCACTCCCCTCCTGTGACTTTCTGGAGCTCTCTGGTACCATGTGAGTAGACATCCTTAAGCAAAGGGATGAAGAGAAAACTAAACTCTTCTTCTCTTTTCTCATCGATGCCGTGGTGGACACACACTCTGGTTTCTTCTTTGGAAGCATTCTGGATTTGTGTCCATGTCTTTGCCAGGACGAGGATGCACAGTGCCAGTGCTGGAAGCAGAGGAAAGGTGTGTGATTTGCCTTTCGTGTCCAGGAAGAGGCATGGCAGAGAGATGCCCATATCCCACCTCTTTACTCACCCCAAAGGGTCTCACCACATCTGAAGATCAATTCAAGCGCAGAATCTGCTTTTGGGTACAGACAGGACCTGGTTTTCAGTTGAACCCTCTGTGCCCTCTCAGCACGTGCAATAACGACCCCAGAGATGTCCAGACCACCACATACTCTGTAGCTGGTTTGGAAACTGGGTATTATTTCTCCTGTGTAGGAGCTATTTAATCAGCTCTGCGCTTTGTTCTCTCAGAGCCTGCAGATTGCTGGGGCTGGCTGGACAGCTGGGCTTGTACTGGCATCTTCCCTGCACCCAGCTGAGCCTTCGCCTGCCTTTTGCTGAGGACTCGTGTCCCAGGATGGCTGCTGATCCTGTTGGCTTGCTGGGAAACTGGCTGCATTCTTGTTCCAGTACACCAACAGGATTCAGCTGGTGGCTTTCCTTGGTCTCCACCATTGTCACATGACCCTCAACTTACACATTTTAATAGCGAGTGAGAACACCAACCGAATGGATTATTTGCCGTTGGGATTCAGAACAGAATCTGATCTTTTCTGTTAAAAAATAATGGGTCATCAGCTATATGTATCTCACCTCTGATTTTAAGTATCACCAGAAGACTTGACAAAGAGTTTGCCATGGAGATGGTAGG
>NW_010433077.1:11094-24563 GCF_000710305.1 Buceros rhinoceros silvestris
AAAGGGGAAGTGAATTAACTCCAGGATATTGCCTGCCACCAGAGTGAACTGGTAAATTGGTATGAAAATCTGAGCATTTGATAAGCCAGGGGGGAGAGGGATCTCAAGTTTCAGACACATTTTTGTGGACAGATTTGGCCTCATGTTCACTGCAAACCTCTTCAGACCCCAGGTACAGATCTGAGAGGCACTTCTTATTAACCTTATTAAAGTGTTGTGTATCACTGGAGCTGTGGGACTGCAATTTTGTGTAGTGCAATCTTTTATTTTCTGCTTGGGAAGTCCAGAAAAGGTAGAAGTCTTGCTGCACTTTAGCAAAACCTCTGCTAAGTTGAAGCCTACTAAATTAACGTACAGGGAAAGGGGATACTGTTGTATTTTATCCACAACCTCCATAATCATCATTTCCTATAGGATGGGTAGGAAGGATAAGTGGAGCAGATATCTTGAAGAGCAAGATGGTCCTGCCACCACCAGCAACTCTCCTGGTGATCAGTAGTGCATGGCGGTGAGTGATTTTTAGGAGGAGTGAACAGAATAAAAGTTTAGATGAGGAAAAGAATGAAAAATACAGTTAATGAAAGACTTGGGAAAACAAGGAAAAGAGAGAGGCAGGAAGAAAGGAAAAAATGGACTGGTTTGAAAATGGAAGGAAGGGATAGAGTGACTGTGGAAGACATTGGTAATGAAAGAAATCACTTCCAGAGCAGCAAGGTGCATGAAAGCCAGTTGGCTCTGCCTTTGGTGACAGAGGAGGATCAACAAAACTTTTACATTGAGAACCTTTGCCACCCAGCCTGGCTCTTCTGGGGAGACTGGGGTTAGCAGCACACATGGGAAGACAAGTTTGTTCACTGCAAAGACATAGCTGTGAATTGTTGAGCCTATGAAGGTGACCTGTTATGAGAGTCTCGTGGAGCAGCAAGGAAAAGATGAAGAAAGGCAATTACTCTTCATATATTACAGAGTTTCTGTGTGGCCCATAGGAATTTCTGCTGAGGCCACCTGAAGATTTACACTGCGGTTGCAAAAAATTAATTTTTTCTGCATTCTTCCATACACAGTAAAAAAACCCAATGATGTGTAATATCATAGCAGATAAAACAGAAACTTTCTGTGGACGTGCTGTAAGCGTCCATTAAACCGCACAGTGCTGATCTGTTGCCCCCATTGCATTGTGCAGAGCATTTCATCACCTTGTAGGTTGAAGAGTGCTCCAAGGCTTATGTTTTCAAAGGAAGAATTCCTGTGAGATGAAAAAAAAAATGAGATGAAGGCTGAAAATGTAAGAGGCAGCTTGTCTTTGATGTAAATATATTTGCTTTGGTGGAACAGAAAGTTGAGATACAGGAATGAAAGCTTTACCAAACACTCATGTGGGACACATAGTTGAAAGGAAACAAGAAAACTGACAGATAAGAAAGTTCCTCAGAATTGGTGGCCTAATCAGAGGAAGGAAAAATAGGGTTTTTGATGTTTTCATTGCCCAAATTAACTTGTTATTTGATTAATTGATTAGTCACCATGTTTGCATGGGATGAAATAGTTTGTACTGACAGAAGATAGGAAGGTGATGCTTTGATCCTGCTGGACCTCATTTTGCCAGGAAGCCCTGGGTGACATTCACATGTGAGACATCCCTGCGGACATGGCTCAGTGTAAGCACTGGGGTCTGGCTGTGCTGGGGCATGGGGACACACTACCCTTGCTATTTGGTTTGACTCAGGCTATGTGCCAAGTGAAAATGGGATGCTCATGAGGGCAGCACATACATCGCTGGGTGCAGCAGGGCCCCAGGAAGGAAATCGGCAGGAAAGGTGCCAGCTAGCTCTGCCCCAGAGCCAGAGTTGTTCCTCTTCTGGGGTGTCTGGTTCAGCCACATAAGCTCCCACCTGGCCGATCCAACCCCCAGGTCTGGGGTGCAGCCCAGCAAGGCAGCCTGCCTGCTGAGCCCTGCTGAGCTGGGAGCTGCAGCAGCAGTGGGGAAGCCGGTTGAAGGTGTTTTTTTAAAAAAAACTGGTTTGGAAACTAGCTGTAATTTTAATAACTGATTTGTCTGAGCCAGGCCAAACCACCTCTGACATCTCCCAGAAACCTGTCTTAGAAGTGCCCTGTTAACTCAGCCCTTCTGTCAGGTGTGTTTGTACGTGAACACAGGCCCTGCTGTTCAGTAGGGACAAGAGCTTGGCTCACGTCCTACCCAAATGCTGTAGCTGGCAAATCACCGAGCATAAATAGTTTTTCCAAAGACAACCGCCTCCCTCTATAGGGCAGATTTATTTCTGGAAAACGTTTCAAAGTGTGATTATATAGCATCTGACATAAATTGCCCACACAGAGTAACTGGACAGTTGGGTGATAAATTAATGCTGGCTGCTTTCCATCCTATTGTTTCAGAGGTATCAGGTAATGGATGGTTCATATGCTCTACACATTATATAAATAATTTAGTTTATGTCTAGGAAAATATGTCTTGTCCGTGAAGCAGAGAATTACTAGCTGTGTGGTTCAGAGATGGCTCTAAACCATTTCAGTCAAGCGTAATAAATTAGGATACAGTGAAAGAGTTTATTTTCTTCACCATTGATGTTATTTGATTCAGCTACTGCAAAGCTCGGTGTGAAATCCTATCGCCTGTACAAATATTACAACATAAATTTTAGAGTAAGACACAAAGAAATTATGTCAGATCAGAAACAGTAGATGTACTGCTGTAGGAAGGCTTTATGGGATATTTGCTTACATCGTTTCAAAGAAACAGAAGTTTCATGCTGCTTTTACTCAGACAACCAAAATTTTGTGGTTTTAAGCTGTTACTATCAACCGAATGCTCTAAAGAGAGAGTTTTTCCTGAAAGAGAGGACGGGAAATACCACCCAAAGCCTGACCACATTTGAAGTCAATGTTGAAATTCTGCTGAGTTACAGAACAACAAGATTTTTCCCAGATGTTTCTGTCTTTTATTGAAGCATGTGACTACACTTCTGAAAGCAATTGAACTAGTGTTGCCTAAGCAGTTGCCACCCATTGGGATGCTTGGTTTGCCTTAACTGTGATTTTTTTTGATGTATTTGATTATGTGACTGTAACAGGAGAGTCTTTAGATTAACAGCTTGTCAAGAAAGGTTGACTTCCCTCAAAGTGTTCTACTGTTCACTCTTCCTTTGATTAAGAATCTTTTCTGTATGGGGACAGCAATTATGAAAACTCTTCTTTTTAATTAATGGATCAAATTATCCATGTTTCCATCCCAGCCTTCTTTGTTGCAATGCATGACCTTTATTTTTACAAGCATCGAAATTTATAGCCGTTTCTTATTCTAAAACAACTTTACCACCCCAGAGCTACATTATTTCATCCCTTCGTGTACCTACAGCACAGAGGAGAGGGGCCTGTTATACCCATAAATGAATTGCATTATCCAGGGGGAATGCTAAAAGGTAATGAAAAGTTAATGTGGTATTTGCTTCTTTTTTATATACTCATTAAAATAATTTATAACCATGATATTTATCTAAAAACACAATTAGAATATTAGATGAAGTGTTTACTTTTGTTGTGGTACATGTGATTTTGTAGGAAGCCAGAATACAATTTCAGCCTGGTGCATAGGGAATTGAGAGAACAACTCGGGTTGTTTCTCAGTTAATTACAGTTTTCATTTGCTTCAACCCCTCTCTGAAAACGTCTCTTAATTAGAAGGGGCAGGTACAGTATTGCGCTGACATGTACTATCTTACAAAGTTGAATTGGTGTTGTTTCCATAGGAAATAAAATCTACTGAGTGTTTCAAATGCAGAACAGTGGTTAGAAACCAGGTCAAGTGACAGCAAATCTGTGCTCCCAGGGGGGTTGTTTGTGGCTGGTGTGAAACGCGCTGATGGTCATAGCTCAGGCTCTCAGCAGGGAGGTGTCCATCCTGCAGACAGCAAGCTAATACAGATTGGGAACCTATTAACACCCCACAGACCTCCTGGGTCACAGGACAGCTGGGCCTATTGGACCACTGAGTGGGGGTGTTTTCAGTGGTGGAAAAAAACACCTGCTTTCCAAGCCCCACAGCTTTTTTTCCAATTTTGTGGCCCCACATGCTTGGTTCAGCAAGCAGGTGAATCACAGGTGGGACTAGGCATGAGATGTTGGGTCATGGAGCTAAGGGGACAGTGTGGCACTGCCCTAGTGGAGACAAGCAGATGTGCAGTGAGAAAGATGACTCTTAAGTGACACTTGAGGGGTTTAAAGGGCAGGAAGAAGAGAATGTGGGGGAAGACCATGGGTATGGCAGAGCGCTGGCATTTGAAGGAGAGTGCACACCCCTGTCCTCTTCCATCCTTGAGGTGGTGGAGGCAGGTGCTCATCCTCTTGCTGGGCACAAGCTGGGAGCTACAGATGCACAGGGGCCCTAAGGGAACCAACAGCATGGATAGATTCAGCCTAAGTTGCCTCCCTGGCTTTGCAGTAGAGCATGGTGTGGTTAAGGAATCATCATCTCTGCAGGATGTGTGGCCATCTCCCTGCATGCAGTAGAAGGTGGACGTGTGTCCTGGCTGAAGTGAGGGACCTTGCCACCTTCCTCACCAACGTGAGAGATGAACATTGCTTCACCTCAGATGTCCTGTAGGGGTGCTCCTGGGTTGCTTTGGGAGTGGTTTGAACATGGGCAAGGCACGAGAACCTCAGCGGGTCTGTCCTTTGGAGTGATCTGCTGAACAGGTGCTGCTGTGGGCTGTAAGAGGCTGGACATGTTCCTCTCAAATGTTGTTATAACTCCATTGTGGCAGACCCAGGGGACAGGCAAAGTCTCCATCTCTAGCCATGTTAAATTTTGTAGCAGGGAAAACACAGCACTGGAGAAATTTCTGCCTTACTTGGAAGCACGTTCAAGATGCAGAAGACTCTTGTCATTTTTAATAAGGAAGAAGAGAGCTCATACCCTCATGCCTCACGTTTTGACCTTCTTGGCTTGACTAAAGCAGAAGAGCCTGAACTTCAGTGGGGCAACCCCTTCCTCCCCTTGTAGAGAGCAGAAAGTGCTGGGAGGTTACAGCAATACACAGAGCCCTTCCTTTGTCAAAGGATCCTTTGAAAGATGCAAAGAGAGTATTGGGAGCTCTGAGTCTTGTTGCTCTGCTCTTCTGCATCACTGAGAAGTTTGCCATATAGGTCGTGTGATGGGCAGAGGTGAGGGCACCTGCCCACTGCATTGGGTAGGACAGGATGAGAAGCAGTCACCCGCATCTCACCAAGGATCTAGGGCCAGCCAACGGCACACGCCAAGAGCTGGACCACGTGACAACTCAGCTGAAACCTCTCCTGGCACCCTGCAGTGGTCCATGGCCGCTGCAGCTTTTTTGTTGCAACCACTGGCATTGGAGCACCTGTGAGCCGGAGTCATCACTCTGCAGCCTTGCAGCACCAGGAGCACACAGGGGCCTCACTCCACTACCAACCCAGCTGTGAGCAAAGCCTCTGGGCCATGCTGCTGGTCTCTACTAGATAAGGCAACTCCCAGTGCTCACTGAGCCACTGCTGCCAACAGTGGAGTGGCACCAGGATGGGGATGACCGGGTCCGAGGCACCAGTAAGGAAGAAAGAAAGAAAACCAACCCAAAATGCAGGAGAGTTTAATTTTAACAGTCTCCATGCTTTCATCTGTTCTTCAAACCTCTGCTCTTTAAACCCCGGAGGTGACCCCAGCAGACCAAGAAAGGTGCCGTTCTCCAGCCCTGCAGGATCCTTTCCCCCTGCTCTCTGTTCCTGTAGACCCCTGGGGTCATGGCAGGACCCTTACCTTGTACCATTCCCTGGCTTGGGTTCACAGCCCTCCAGCACGGAGCACAGAGGAGACTCCAAACCCCCTTCTTGGGTTCTTTATTTAGGGGAGGCTGGAGATGTGTTTTGGAAGCAGGAAGGTCACTCCATTGGACTAGCCAAGGGTGCATTTCATGTCAGTTGAGGACTGAGAGGCGTGGAGCTGGTTAGGAGGTGCTGAGGCAGCAGCACACAGAAAATGAGACATCTCTCCATCCTCCCCACCAAGCCAGCTCTTTGGTAGAGGACAAGCCAGAGTTGTTCATTCCATCAGCTTTCAGAAAGTATCACACGTTAGTATTTTACACAAATCTTGGATAATTCAGTGTTATTAACAAATAATAGACTAATACATGGAGGTCATAAGAATTTCTGTAGTCAGCCCGATCTGCCTTTAGCCACTCCTGAAATGTGAATCTTGGCCTGTGCGCAAGGTAGGCAGGATCTGCTGGGCAGCCCTCTCAAAAGCCAGTCCCAGGGCTTCTCTCTTTGGTCTCCGAGCCAGTGGAGTGTGTAATCCTCAGCACCCTCCTCTGCTCCCCTGGCTTCTGCTCTGCCTTTGGGAGGTAGCGGCTCACGGGATCAAACCACACCAAAAGCTTTGCAGATAGAAGTGGAAATATCTCCAAAGCAGACAGAAGCTGTGCCCTATTTCTGGGTGGTTTTGAGGCCCTTCATTGAATTGTCCTGCACTCTCTGGATGTGTACAGAAATGACCAAAATCTGAGGTTTCTTCTGTGGGAAAAACAAAATCAGATGCAAAGAGAGCGTGTAATTTCCAGCACATCTTCCACCCACACAGCCCGGGAATCACTGACCGCCTTTGATCAGTGTGGAAGATGTGCAACAAGCTGGATATTTGATGGGTAGTTCTACAGACTGCAATAATAAAAAAAAAAAATAGCTGACTGTCCTGAATGACATTCCCAAAGCCACTAATCCGGCCCCAAGACCGGTAAAAAGCCTGTTCTGTGTATGACAATAGGAGCAGCTGGGCATGCACTGCGCCGTGAAAGCAGAGTGCAGCAGACAGTTCCTGTCCTGTAGCCTGTGCAAAAGCAAGCCGTGTGCAGGGCTGGGGGAGAGAAGTCAAGTGAAGTAGACAACAGGACAGCAGTGAAGGTTAGGTTATTTCCCCAGCTTTTTCTGGGAGGTTGAAGGTAGACAAAGAGATGTGCAATATGGAAAGAAAACTGAAGGAGATGTGGAGCATGTTGAAGGGCCAGGAACAAAGTAGCTGAGATGAAGAGGTGCTGAGGGAAGGATGGATAAAACTCTGGACTGAAGGACTGAAGCAAATTCTTTGGGTGTTCCTGCTTTGGCTGTTTCTTCTTCTTCTGTCTCTTCCATGCTGTGATGGGGCAGAGGCTGCAGTAACCACTTCCCTGAGAGTAGAGATTTGCTTTCCTATAGCAAATCTGGTGCTACCTTGGGTACACTGCCCCAGGAAGAGACACGAAGCAGTTTGGTACCCAACTGAACAGAACAGCAGCTAGTTCTATAACTGACTGAGTAATATTTATTGTCTTCAAAACTTCTGCACTGTAATGCTGGTAAGCTGCTCCTTTGCATCAGGCAAGCGGGGAAAATCAGGACTTCTATGAGCACTCCAGTGAGGGTGCCAGGAAGCGTGCCCTGATGATTGCATTTTAGCTCAGTGTTGATAGAAGGCAGAGAGAATTCTTCACCAGCTAGGAGGATGCTACTTGGCTTTCACCTGCTGGCTTCTAAACAGTTACTTGAAGACTGTGAGTGACACCAATGATGTTCAGAAATATGACAAAGCTATAAAAACACCTCTGACATAATGGGGGGAGTTTTGCCTTGGCAGCAGTGATGTGTAATTAATTAAGCCTCCATTCTCACAAGCCTTTAACTCTCTGCTTCCATTTACCTTCTAACTTCATATCAATTAAGATCAAACATATTGTCAGCAGCCTTTCCAGAGCTGATTACAGCACAAAGAAAGCACTAATGTGCCTCACACATAGTGGGCACAAGCAGCATGCCTTCACCAGGGTGGGTTCAATTGCAGCATCAGCTCATGATCTTCACCCATGTTATAGTAGCACTGCCAGCATTTGTGTCAGCATTTTCTTTATAAACTCCTTATTTTTATCGCTTTACTGACAAAGTGACAATTGCGTGTGCTGTCGCCTCTAAATTGAATATAAGGATGTGAGGAACTGTGATTTTCTGCTCCTATTAACCAAAGAGAGGTGTTGGTTAGGTTTCACGTTAGTGGGTCAGATTCAGTTCATGTCACTGGAGGTATTTTGGAGTGTCTGACCTCTGAGTTAATACCTTTCTCCATGCAGGAAAAACTAAGTTTGAAAATTTGGAGGTGACCAGACTTAGCAGCATGAGCTGGGCCACACTGAAAACACAACCCAGCCATTGGGGCTGGTCACAGACATGCTATTTCCAAGGGTTTGATGCTTTTGTGTCTGGGGACTGATTCTTCATTGCACTAATGTAATCTCATGCTGCTTCAGTTGTGTGAAGATGTGCTCATGTAGGCAGAACCAGCTCCTCTTCCTTCTGCTCTTCACTAATGTCCTCCTCCCAAATATTGCAGGCACACAGTAGTCTGAAATAAGGGCTTCTCCACTGGTTCCCAGCTCCTGGCAAGATGGACCTGACGACAGACAGGCTGGAGGGCATTTACTGTAGTTGTCCTTACCTTACTTCATTGGCCGAGCGGTGTACTGGACCAGGATGCAGCCTTGCAGTGTATTTCCCTTGCAGCAGGGACCTGAAAATATGTTTGCTGATTCCCAGGAAAGTGGGTTCCCACCCCATTCCATTCCCTGACCCCAGGGCAGTGGGCTTGGTCTCTAGTTTGCATCTGCCTCTTCCCTGTGTCTCCCTCAGCAGCATAAATGCCACAGAACCAGCTGCCAATCCTCTTTCAAGGGCTTGATGGAGATTTTGGGGCTACTATCAAATCTTCATTCTCCATCTCATTTAACTAAAAGTGGTTTTTGTTTTCGACAAATATTGTTACTATGCAACATAACCGCAAGCAGCTGAGTGTGGTGGTGGATGGAAAAGAGTTTGTTGCAATAGCCTTAACTGTGATTAAAAAAAAATGTGCTTAACGTTATTTTTAGACTAGTTAAGAGGTCATAAAGTTTCATTCTAAATACAGCTTTGTATAAACACAGAGCTCTCAAGTGCCTTAATACCAATATCAGTACGTCTCCCCTGGTTCAAGCTTGCTTACACAATGGAAAATTCAGAGTTAAATGCAGAAATGAAGAAGTTCTTTCAGATTCCCTTGCTGATTTTGTTTTTCTTCACATAACACCTTTTCAGAAAGAAAATCAGTGTGGTGACTGATGGGTTTCGCTGGCCAAGAAGCTATGCTGCTGGGAGGTAGGAATGACTGTGGTTCAGGCTGAGGCTTGCAGCTGGCCTCATCCACCCAGGGACCACTCCGTACCTGCGGTCATACTCCACTTCTGAGAAATCCCCTTTATTTTTATCTCTTTGCCTTGTTACTTGCAAGAAAAACGACGGGTATTGCATGTGCCTGCCCAGAGTCTTTGCCTTTATCCCCCTCCCTTTATGTGTGTGTGTGTGGGTGTGCAAGCACACACACTTTTGTTAACCCATTCACACTCGAGCTTGTGTTTGGTAGCTGCACTTCTCCAAGTGAAGAAGCACTCTTAGGTTTTTCTAGGACTCAGCAATATGCTTGACCTTTCTTGAAACTTTGGACTTACTTAAGCTCAGGTTTAATTAGTTCCAGTGAACCTTATGACCACGTCTTTGAACTTGGGGTTCAAAGATCTTGTGCTAGCAGGTGTGTAAGACTATGGACATGGCTTAGATAGGGTCTGAAGGTTTGGCTTGAAGAGGTGGCCCACAGCAATCTCCTCTTATTTTCTCTGCCCTTTCACAGAGAGAAAACCTCCAAGAATGGCCTTGAAGGAATGAAAGTATTGTCTTGTTTAATTTTCAAAAAACCAATTAATTTTTATATTTTTTAAAAACAGGACTGGTTTTATTCATAAACCTTTAAAGAGTGGTTTTGTTACTACTTAACCGTGAAGAGAGATAGTTTTCAATCTGGAGATGTCCTAATTTCTAGCTGACTCCCCTTGACTTCTCGGTAAATCTGTTGCTTGTTTCTCAGGACCATTCTGCCCTCCTCTGTATCAGAGGCAGCTGCTCGTGTAGCTGCAGGTCTTTTGTCACTGACGGAGGAGAATTCCCCAGTGATCCTGTTGGAGGCAGCAAACCACAAAGAAAAGGCTGCAGCGCAGTGATGCCGTGTCTCCAGAAAGAAAGCCAGAGCACGCCAGTCACTGCAGAGCTACTTGTAAAATGCGTGCAGCGGCTCAAGGACATTCCTCAAGGTCTGTGGCACCAGGAAGGGGACCTGGTACAGGAGATCACAAGTGCTTTAACCCGTGCTGTGTTCACTGCCTGCCCAGTTCTGGCTGAATACACTGTCCACAGCACGTCTCCTGCGTCTCCACGCTTCTGCCATTCTCACTGCTGCGTCTGACTAAACGAGTCCTCAGAAATTTTACCTTGATGCAGTAATTCCTCTTGTTTCAGAAGGAGCTTGGCTTCTCACAGTATCCCACACGCCTGAGGGCAGGCATTTCAACTTGTCACTCACCGTGAATGCAAAATGAGCATGTCTGTGGCACTAAGGGGACACTGCTCGAACTTAAAATCTTAGCCCAGGCTACTGGCATCCATGAAGTCCTACTGGCAGGGATGTCAGTCCTTTTCATGTCACACTCTTCTCTTTGGCATTTTAATGGCCTCTTAGGGTCACACAGGGGTGGTGTTGGAGAAGAAAGGTTACCAGGCAAGTATGGTAAGCCTAAACTGCAGAGGAGAACGAAAGGAGACAATGTCAGACAGATGATTGTCACAAAATTGTATGTATTTCTAGGTGAAATCCAAAGAAGTCGCTGGTTTTTACTCACCCTGGGATTCCAGTAAGAGGCAGTCAGGTATACAACACTCATCAGAGATGGTTTTGATCTCTGCAAATGGATTCAGTTTTCTATGCAAAAGTCTGGATGGTGTCTTCATCACCTGGAAAGCCCTCATCACTCAGCCACAAGGGTGAAATCCCAATGTTGCTGGTGATGATGCAGTCTCTCTGAGTACTGTGAGGACATTTCAGGTGATGCACAGCAGTACTTTTCGCTGGAGATGACGACACCAGATTCAGCCCTTCTTACATCACCAGTGGTCCACTGGGTTTAAATGAAGAGAAGCAATACTCTAATCCCGATGAAGCATCTCTTTTTGCCAACAGCCACAGGACAAGACACAAATGAAGGCAGGATGTGAACCATTGCTGATCTCTTTCCTTTTCCCGGCTGCTAGGAGGGAAATCTGTCTGTCTTTATTTCCTTTTCTTCATTTGATCTTATCTGCTCACAGGGGACAGGTTTTGACCCCTGCCTGTTTGCCACCAGCTCCTCTCCTCCTGACAGATGAGTGCTCTGTGCTGCTGGTGCTGGCAGCTGTGGGGCTAAGCGACAGGGAACTGCAGTCATATTTCTGGACTTCATTTTAGCCCTAAACATATAATGGTTTCTTCCAAGTCCATCTTTAAATATACTAATCCAAATGGAGTTCATCCCCGAAGAATGGTGTACTTAATTCCGAGTCACCAAAACTCATCTGAGAGGTCCCTGAGCAACACAATCTCAGCTGTCCCAGCTCTGTACGGAGAATTGGACTTGATGATCTCTGCAGGCTCCCTTCCAGCCTTAATTATCTTATGAAGCTTCTATCAGCCCCATGTCGGTCAGGCCAAGTAGAACCAGCAAACTTGCACAGTCACTGCGCTAGGATTTGGCGGCAAACAGCAGCAGAAGTCTTTGGAGGTCACCTCAAAATTGCATTAGGAAATAATAATTAATGCAGTACTGGCAAACTGTGGGATATGATGCATGTTTTCCAAAGAAAACAGTCTGCCACAGATGTTTGTGACAGAACTGCTTCAGGCCTAAAGGCCCAGGATTCTTCTCTGACTGTGGCTTCTGTCCCTTCTGTTTTTTCTAACATCATTATCCAGGAAGGATCATAAAACCCCCATACAGCACAGGTTTTTTCTATCCTTAGGCCGTTTTAATTAGACAAAGAAAGCTCCAAGTTCAGCAGCATCAGGAGCTCGCACACCATGGATCCCGATGGTCCTTGCCTGGCAGATACCAGCACATCTCCTTTATGGCCATCACCTTTTACTACAGATCTATACGGAGGCAGCAGGGCAGCACACTCAGAGAATGGCCCTGGCTCGGCACTCTGGCAGACAGAGCCAGGAATAAGGACAAATCTGCTGATTCAGGGTCCTACAAACATAGCTGATCTCATTGCAGTGAAAATAGGTCACTAATCACACATGGCCAGCCTCCAAGAACTAGCCAGGAAAATTGAATATCTGCTGGCTGAAAACTCTGTTTTACTCGAATGCACAGAAAGAAAGCAGTCTGCTTTAATTTGTTTAAAACAACCACCGGATTATGTGACCAGGAGATGAAGACAGTGATCTCCCTCCCTGCTATTTTTTCAAGCAAGCAACTCATTTGTTGTTCTAGCTCATCCTTCGCTTCCGTTCTCACACATTAAAATAATGTGTAGTTCACACTTCTGTTTTTCACCCAGGACTGATTTCTAAAGAAAAAAATTAGCATTAGCTTAAATGTTGATGACAGTGATTTATTTTATAGACTTCTGTCTAGTGAAACTACTGAGCTAGTATTGCCAGAATTAGATCTTTCTAAGTAAAAATAGCATCAGAGTTTCTGGGTTTTTTGTTTGTTGGTTTTTTTGTGGGTTTTTTTGTTGTTCTTGTTTGTTTGTTTGTTTTTTAATAATAATAAAACATTCATTTCTTTTTAGATCATTCTGAGTTTTCTTTTTAAGCTGGTTGCCTGTCCTGACATCCTGAATAATTAAATGGGAGAGCTCTTAGATTGCAGCAGGGCTGAGAGTTACTGATGTGGAATAAGTGTGCCCTGATGTTACACAATGTGTATGGTGGGAGGGAAAGGCAAATCAATACAAATGAATCTCTTTTTCCATTGGATAAATGCTTTCTGTCTCTCAGTCAGTAACTGGGAAGAATATGGAAGCTTTATAGAGATAGATAATATCTGCTCAAATTTTAGCTCTGTCACTGTCTAACTGAGGTTAGCTCAGGCACATTTCCTCTTCTGAGCATCATGACCTGCTGGTAAGCAGGAGTGGTCTTCACCTTCACTTGTGGAGCAAGTGGTGACATTCTCATGTGAAAAGGGTTATTGAAATGTGAATAATTGTTGTTAGAACAGTCAGAGGTGTTGGTCAGAAATGATTACTAGTATGCCTGAACAGAAACCCCAAAAGAGTCTGGTTAAAAAAATTGCACGTGCAAGTTTGTAGAAATTTATGTAGTATATGTGCTCGAGAATATTCTTAAGCTATGTTAAAAGAAGAGTGATGCTTGAGAGTGGGGAATGCAAGAACTGAGACTAACTCACAGGAGTGCTTGAAGTGCCTGTGCATTATGCTACAGGCATCAGCTGCAGAACAAAACAAGGCCATGTTTTGTTCTCTTCTCACTCAAGCTGGTTCTTGGCATGCGCTCTGGAGGTGAATTGCTCCTCCCTCCTCCCCATAGTCATCCTTCCTGATAA
>NW_010433077.1:24619-29410 GCF_000710305.1 Buceros rhinoceros silvestris
TTCCTGCTACCTGTCCCATCTCTTTGTGTTTGCGCAGGGTCCGGGCACTTGCCTAAGAGCCAGCCACAACATACCAACCTCCCATGGAGGTGTTTCCCATCCAGACAGGCCCTGTGCCCAGTCACACTGCCCAACAAAATGAAACCACAGCAGCCCACGCCAGGGAGAAAGAGAGAGCAGAGGGAAATGACTTGTCCTTCCAGCAACTCAGGGTTCAGTAGTTCAAGGTTTGCCTTCCATTTCTTTCTCACCCCATGGACAGTGATCTCTTGTTGCAAGTAGCAGGAAAGACTTTGTGTAGCACACATGGCCACATCAGATTATGAGATGTGGTTCTTTTAACCCGAGGGAATTTTTAGTGACTGATGTGGCAAGGCCAGCCCTGGCTGTGCTGTCTCTCATGGGAAAGCCACAGAATGACTGTCATGCATCAACGACATTTCTGTGCAGTACTTATGCTGGTGCTGATGCATGAACAGACCATGCCATCCCCAGGCAGTGCTTAGCTTTTATTTAAAAGGGTTTTGTGACTCTGAGAGTCTCTCTGTTGGTAGAGAATTCTTCTGGTCCCTTAAGGCTGCTATCACTGATTCGGCCAGCAGAGATCAAAGACGAATGTGTTTTGATGAATGTTTTGTGCACAACTGGCTCTTACTGGAATCTCACACTAAGTGAGAACAACAGATTCCTTACACACTACATAACTGTAAATGTAACTTTATGAGAAACATTCATCAAGTGTGTAATATAAGCAGATTTTGAACTCACCGATTCAGTAACAAACTGTAGATGGAAATCATTAAATACTTCACAGAGAGACAAAGGATTAAACAATTCGGATGAAGAACTGAAATCAGATCTAAGATGGGTTTCAAATGCCTTGTCTGTCAGGATGTATTCTGAAGTTAGATCCTTACCTGACACAAAGTAATTCTTGCTGCCTTACATCAACTGAAGCATATTTAGAGTAACACCTAATACCTGCAACCTCTCCTTGAGGGTGAACACGCTACAGCAATCAAGGGTCATTCAGCAACAGAAAGCCCCCAGTCCCTCAGGAGAATCTGCAAGACCCTCCAGAAGAAGGGCTGTGTGGCCTTGAGTGAATTAATATGTATTTTCTTTGGCATGCGCATACGTAAGAACATGTTTATTTGCTTAGTCAGGCAAGGTTTAAGAGGGAGCAGTCAGGGGACGAACACCAGAAATGTTCGAGGCCAGTGCAACGTAGGAATAAATTGCCTTTAGGAAATCTCTCCTGAGGAGTTGAAGAAAGTTAAAGAAGGCAGCTGGAAACAGCAAGCCCCAAGTAAAATAACCCTAGTGGGTGTCCTGCGGGGTATATCAGAGCAAACCTCAAATGACACCCTGTAAACAAATCTCCTGAGCTGACTGCCAAATATACGTACTCCAAAGTCAAGTCCTTGTCTGTGGACTCACACAACACAGTCTCAGTGGAGTTTCTCTTTTCTGCCCTCTTGTAACCCGAAACAAACTTATTGCACAAGACCGTGAATCAGTTCCAACACGTTCCGTGTGCTGGGTTGTCAGCCAGATACTGGCAGTTCCCACTAAATCTTCTTTTTCTCTCTGCTATGCACAGGTTTCTGCACAAACACATTCAAAAGCATTTCCAATTCCAACCTAAACCCACAAATCCGAGGAAATTCTGAGTTAAGCTCACAGCCCATAGCAGCTGTCTTATCACATAGACTGGTTAAAGCAATTCATCCTTTTACGATCCTTTAATGAAGGGGGAGAAATATGCTGGATTTCATGCTCTGAGCATCTCAGCTGAGTTCTTAATGTTGTCGTAAGACAGAGGAGCTTGTTTTGTTATCCTAAAAAAATAATGTTCTGCCTGATACTACATCATGTAGTTCTGTAATTCCTGTTCTCCAAGGACCTCGAAACACTTAATAAATCCTGTCTTGACTCTGTTGCCATGCTTTTGAGGTAGGTAAATTTTAATCACCTGTTAGCACAGAGAAAGGCCGTTCCACTGAGTACCCTGCCCAAACCCATGTGTGGTTTGTAACCATCCAGGAAAGGGGGCTGGATTCCTTCTCAGTTTGTGGAGTTAAATCTTGTACCTGGGAGTTCCAAATATGTTATTTATAAATTGGCAGTGGAAACATTACTGTTTATCTTGTGACAGATTTTCTTTTGTAGCCTTGAACAAGGTAGTTTGCTGCTTGAAAAACATAAGTAAATGTAACTGTCTATTAGAACATAAGAGTGTGCGTAAGAACATAAGTAATATTTTCCAGTTGTATGGGCCCCAATCCAACAGATCCTGAAAAGAGTTCCTCTGATGTAATGGGATGTCATATGGGCTGGCAAAGATAAATTCAGCAGCTGTTCCCAGGTGCTGGGAGCAGTGATGCTGGGATACATATTTATGTGCAGAGAGGAAAACACCTAGCGACTTTTTTCTTGGTGTTTCCTCAGCCTCCAAACAGACACTGTTTTTTCTGTGGCACAGCCCTCTGCTTCAGACTGATAAAAAATGTCCTTCATTGTGAGCCTTCAGTTTTGCATAGACCATCCTTATTTCCATAAAGGACAAAGGATTTGATCAAACTTATCAACTTGCTTTGTGTACATACATACTGCTTTCCATTGCAGAAGAACCGACCAAAGATATGGGCTGGAAAAGTTACCTTACGAAGAATTTGATCTTATCTCAACAATTTCATTGGTCATTTTTTGTGCGGTAAAAATGTTAGATCTTACCAAAACAAAGAGCTTTTGAGATATTAGAAATGTTTGCTGTCTTCTCTTTCTAAATTGCTAGCTGGGTTTCACCACTTCCCATCCTTGTCACTGGGGTCATGGGCAACTGAAATAATTGTGAGGGCTCCTCCTCGTGCTGCTGGCTTGTGGGAGGGGTTGCTGACTTGCAGCAGGCAGCCGTACCTCCTGTGTTGTGCCATGTTCTTCGTCACTCTAGGTCACTTGTTGTCAGCAGCAATAACTGCAGTCTAAGTAGGAACTGCAAACACAGGGAAGTTTTACTGAAAAGCTGGCCCTTAGACTCATTCTGGTACAGTCAGCTGTGTTTTGTGGCTTCAAGGAAAATAAATTTTAAAAGTATAGGGGTTTTTGGCTGGTTGTTTTTTCAAATTAAAAGAAGGGGGGCACGGGGGAAGAAATAGGCAAGCAAACCCATGATACAGGCGCTTTGAGCATTGCTCAAAATCTCTGATTTTGAGGAGTTTATTTGCATTACTATTGCCAGGAATATGGGAACAGGATCAGTGCTGGTGAACACCGACCCGTGTGCGATGACTGACATGTCTGAAGGGAAACAAACAAGTTTCCCCCCCATCCTTCCTACCAAGAAGGTAATGTTGCTAGAAAGAAATGCTGAAGTGGCTGACACCAAGTTGACAAGTTGCACGCCTGGATATGTAACATCACATGCCTTGGGAGCTTTTTGGCAGAGGTGGCCCTGCTGGGAAAACGAGCCAAGTGGTGTCTGCAGGACGATTATCCACCTGGCCAAGAATAGTAATGCTCAGCTGCTCATCTTTTAACCGTGGCTGCCGTGCTTTTATAACTACTCATTAAAGTTTATTTTTTGCAAAGGGAATTATGATTATGATTGGTCTTGGAGCAGAAGGATTGATGCTGTGGGACTCAAAATGACACTTGTGTTGATAGCACTGGCAGTCTCTCAGGGACTATCAGCTGGTGGACACCAAGCAATTTCTGCTTCTGCGTGTTTCACCTGTCCCTCTCTGCTCTCTCTCCTCCCTGGGCAGGTGAGTTGGTGTCTCCAGCCTGTCAGTCTTCATTGACCAACCAGTCTTGCTAAAATGGCTGTAGAGTGGTTTTGCACATTCTTGAAGGCACCACACAGCCTTCGTTGTCTCCTGTCATTGGAGGCACAGCCCAAATCTAACCTGGGACAGGCAGGGAGCTCTTGTTGGCAGTAAGAGCCAAGGGCTGTGGTTTTGTCCTAAGTCTAAGAAAGGTTGTACTGAGAAGGAAAGCACGTGATATTCCTGGGCACAGGGACTTCTGACAGGTATATGTGACCAGAGAAGAACCAGTCCTACAAACAGGGACATAATCTGTGGGAATAATGCAAATAAGCAAAAGAGCTCAATTTTCCTCAACTTCTCAAGCTTCACTCTTCACTGTATTTACTAAATCATAGCTGTTCTAATGAATATCACTGAACAATATTAGGATCTTCTGAATAGTCCTTCTTGGCTTCCACAGACATGCTAACTATTTCAATAGCAGCTGCTGAAATGATGTTGAAATGGGTTACTCTAGCTTGACGTTGGCATTTTCACGTTGAATTTACAGGAGAAAACGCTATTACAGTAACTATTCCATTTATTTATTTATTTTGGAAGCGACTTGGTTTTGTACCTAAACTTTGTGCTGTGACAGAGGGGAAAGCTGATTATGATGGAGAAGTTGCCATAAAAGCTAGTGTCTGTTTGGGGAAGAGTAGTGGAGATTACACGCATCCCAAAATATGCAGATGATTTAGTGTTGCACACTTCTAGCTAGGATGGTAACTGTGTTATCCTAGCTGAGGGGATTAAATGATTAGCTGTAAAGCGTTTTAACTTTGCTTACAATTTTATATGTAATTATTTCTTTTATGTGCAGTGAAACAACTACCATGGACAATTTATGCTTCATAAAAAACTATCCAACGGTCTAGTAGCTGGAGAAACTGGGGCTCAGGTCATTGCTTCAGATCAGGAAGAGTGTGGGACTTGAACCTGGGCCACCTATTACTTTTGCCACATCATTGCCATCACCTAC
>NW_010433077.1:29505-67252 GCF_000710305.1 Buceros rhinoceros silvestris
GACGTGAAGTCCATTGCCGTCTCCTGTTTTCCAGCTCTGGCACTTCAGAACAAGATCCTCCAGAGTGTTAAGTATCTAGTTGCCCAGAAGGAGCACGGCATTTCACGATGTTTGTTTTTAGGTGGCCAGCTTTCTGAATCTCTCCAAGTGCTGCGAGGATAAATGGGGACATTATGGAATGTGCCAGTAGAGAGGATGTAAACATGAGTTTCCATCCTCTTCGTTTGAGCCTACTTGTGAAAGCCACCTTTAGAAGTCTTTGCTTAAGAACTATCTGAAATGGATGCCAGGATGTGTCTTCACTTCAGCAGGCATCATGGCCAATACATGTTTATACAGTCTTGACAGAAGCTTGACTAGTAGGGCCTTGAAGGTTAAAATCTGTTGCTAATACTTGATAAAGAAGGAAAGGTGATGTCTCTAGAGGGATGCAAAGAGGAGAGCTTTGCTAGCAAAACTAGCAAATATAAACATGCTGATGATCACATTTGCCAAGTGCAGAGGAAGCAGCCTCTGGGTTACGGTGATGAGCACTAGTACAGAAGAAGAAAAGGTTTTGGTTCAATGGATGGACGGGGAGGGCCACCACTCCGCAGTAGGAGACAAGGAGCCCCTAGAAACCCTTTCTCAGTTCTCATGCTTAAAAAGCCACTTTGCTAAGACCTCTGTGTGGCCATATATGCTATTTGCGCTCCTTGGTGGCAGTAAATGCCTGCTTTTGGCTTGATTTAGCGTCACTGAGGCACACCCAGGAGACAGCTGATAAAATAGCAGGTTAGCACACGACAAGAAAAACGTCCTTAACAATAAGGCAAAACTGATCAGTTGTGGACCAAGATGTCACGGTTAATGTGCAGCACTGGCAGAGGGATCCAATCAACAGTGCAGATTTGATAAATCCCTCGTTTATTTGGTAATCACCCTCCTAACTGTATGGAGGCATGTTGAAATACCATCATAGTTTTTCTTTTTTGTCTAATATTTTTTCACTGCGTATGATACGTATAACAGCAGGTTTTTCAAATGATCATTTCACAGTAAAAACTTGACTAGGGCACTTCTCTACTTGCTGAAACATCTGCAAGCAGCTAATTTTTTGCTGTCTGCAGCCACTTGAGTACAGGCTGATAAACTAGAGAGCCTGTATTTTGTCACTGTAAGTTTGCATCGGTTTTTTGGTCTGCCAACAGAATTTTCTCAGTCTTTCTTTGTGCCTAAAAGTAAGCACTTCAATTCCCTTTAAAGCTTGAATAAAATCTTTTCACTAGGTTTTAGTTATGGAAGTGGGTTCTTTTACAGAAATATTTTGAATATTTTAAAATGTTCCATTTTGAGGTCAAGTGATGAATGAGATTTTTAACTTGGCAGTGAAATGCCCAGGCACTAAGCTGCCATAGGCATTAGAGATGCCAGAAGCAGCAGCCCTCAGAGGTCTCTTGGACTGTGAGGCTGTTGGGGTTTCTCGTAACTCACCAAACCACTGTTGAGCAGGAACCATTCCCCCATCCCCGCTGACGTGAATAAGAGGCAACACAGAGGATGTAATTCAAATAGCCATGACCACCGCTCACTGCCTTGGTGCAGCAGAGTGGCAGTGCAGCACTAGGAAGAGGTAAGCTGGAGGCTTAAAATCATGTAATCTTCATAAAAAATATAATCTTGACAAAAGATATCCAGCCTGACTGCAAAGTCTTGGCCTCATATGTTGTCAGTAATTTGGGATTTTTATGTGGGCCATCCTCCTGCCCAGAGAGGCTAGGTGCCCACGAGTGAAAAGCACTGAGCAAGGGACTTGGAGGGAAGAGCTGCCAGTGTGTAAGAACCAGAAGGGACTGCTTTTCCCATTTGTGCTTTGTTAGGACCATAAAAAAGAGGGAAAAGGCGGGTTGGGGCATCCCTCAGTGGCACTGCTCTCTAGCCAGCCAGAACTTCTGTGTGTCCAGAGGCACAATGTTTTGTCTTCCCTCTCTTCCTTACTGAGCGGTAACTCACCCAAGTGGCAACTCACCCACGTGGCAACTCACATGAGTGGTGGGATGTAGAACGACATAAAAATGCCAGAATTTTTAAAACAGGAGTATGGTTCCTTTCCTGTGTAACAGCATCCCACCAGTGACCTGGTCACACACAGCAGCATTCATCAAATTTCAGCACTCGTTACTTGATTAAATACCAGTTTTGTTTCTGCCTGCGCACTTTATTCCCCAGCCATACCACTGCAGCTGGGACTGATGCAGGCGCCCACAGATGTGGCGTAAGGGTAGATGTGACACACCCTGGCTAAGGTAGTTTCTGTGGAGGAGGCTTTGATATGAAAGCTTTGGTCTGGCAGGCCACAGATTTATTAACGTACAAGTTATGTTATCATACTTCATTTTTTGCATCATGCTTTACCACTTATTCATGTTATTGAATTTCGTATTTTCTCCAGGCACTGGAAAACAAAGACAAATTCCATGAGGAGGAGGAAATTTAGAGATGGTTTGAAACTGTTATATTTCAAAGGTGTTGTCATGCTGCACCTTTACTTTGGGTGTCCTTTTCTATTAATGTCTTCCAATTTTCAATGCTTTATTTTAATTTGCTTTTCAGAATAAATTTATTCAGAACTGATGTTTTCAGACATTGTGGTTATGACCAAGGGATATTTCCATACGTGAAAACATTGCCAGAAAGTTTTTGCCCAGCTTTCTCCTATTCCTTTGAGCAATACAGTTATGACTGCAAGAGCTGACATGGTCAAAACTTGCAGGCAGGTGCTGTGTTTGTACTGGCCTCTTATCGCTCATGGCTTTCCAGGCTCCCAGCTGCTTTATGGCCTGGCAAGCCAGCACAGAAAGTCAAGGCTGTCAGTGTCATTAATAAACAACACGAAAGTAATGGTATCGGTGAGCCACCTTATCTTAACTGCCACCTGCTGCTTAACTGCTTTCTTATCAGGGGCCAGGAGACACCTACATTATTGTCTGGTAAGGAAAACGCCAAGTTTGGGGAGAAGAGGGAAATTCAGCACAGCTCACCTATTGCTGTAACAGGAAGTAACTCAGTCATTTGGATTCTGGAGGTAAATTTACCTTTAAAAGGAATAAATCAGAATTGATCTTGATACCTAAATAAAAAAGAAAACAAAAAAGTTGTGTCTTTTAAAATTATCTATATTGTCCAAAAAAGCAGATTAAGCTTCCAGGCTGTGCTAAATAACTGTGCTTGTGAGGCAATAGGTGAAATTCTGCTGAAATCACTTCCCAGGGAAAAAAAAAAAGTCCTGTCAGGTTTATTTTAGTGGTCAGTCACTCTAGCACAGAAAGTATAAAGTCTAAGAAGTGAGCACAGCAGGCGAGGCTTAGCTTGAATACTTGAAGCAGCTCTCAGCAGCAAGTGGAGTGAAACTGGAGAGCTGCCAAGGCAGCGTGGTGTCTGGCAGCAGCCCAGAGGGAGGAGAGGACTGGTACAGACAGCCCTACTACCAGGACAGAAGTATTGCTAATGTATCATTAAGCGATGACAATAAATGATGCTGTTGTAAACTGATTGGTGGAAAGTGTCCTGGGAAAGGAGCCTCTGATTGGCAGAGCTGCCTTGAAATTGGAGTTATTTCCCCCAAACCAATTAAATTTACATTTCTTGTGAATTACAGATATGATGAAGCCGGAGACCAGTGGCCCTGTCTCCTAGAGCCGATGGGAGCTAGAGCTGCACCCGTGTACCCAGGACAAAACCAGAGAGGCTGCCGCAATGTAAACAGCCAGTGCTCTGCTAGTTGGAGATAAAGGAAAAACTACACGATCTGGGACCTGCTTGCAATCCTCTGCACACAGAAGGACATAGTATCTATCTTCTTGCCCACCCTGGAGCTGGGCAAGCACTGTGCTGAGCCAACTGCTCAGCCCCTGCCCTGCTCGGTGCTGATGTCCTCAGTTCCTGAGCTCATGGTCTGCTTGCCCCAGCCAGGTGAGAAATGCTGAGTGCCTCCTGCAGCCTGGATTTCAAGTCAGGAGAACCCAGCATGAAGCAGTTGTAGAAAGACAGCTTGTTTTTAAGAGAAACTGTGATGCCAACTCTAGGTGAACCTGCAGGTGCACATTGACAGCAGTTTGCGTGGGCTCAGGTGTGCAGCAGGTAGCTGCAGACAATGACTTATTTTAACTTCTGATGGGCAGCAGTTTCTCATTGAAATGCTCAGAGGAGTTTTTTTCCTCTTATTTTGCTTTTCATGAATACATTTAAAATAATAAACCTCCTACCCAGTGTTAGTGATCACTCAAGGCAGGCAGAGCAGAGAGAGTGTTTAGAATCCCTTTCAGCAGCCTATGAGCCTTCCAAAGGTACACACTGTGATCTGTGGCTTCCTCTGTGTCAGAAATCGACAATGCTTGTAGATAGGTGTAGCGAGGTGGTGATTGATTAGTCAGCATTTGAACTTAAGTTTATTTGTAGCTTATTTCAAATCTAGCAGTGCTTCTTCCTGATGATTTTTGTTGAGCAGAGAAGAAAAGACATCACCAATGTACAGTATTGTGTCAGTTTAGTTCATCTTCTGGGAAGAGGACAGTTGACTTTGCAGGAAGTTTGGGCATTGCTGTTCATGTCTTCAGTCAAATAAACAAAAATATTTAGATATTTGATAATTTTTTCTTGTTTACTAATTCAACTTGAATAGTTGTAATTGTCATGTACAAGCATATGTTCTCTCATATTAAAGTTGTGCAGCTCCATCCCAATGAAGGGGACGCAGCTGATCTGCACCTCATAGAGGTCTGGTTCACCACAGGGAGGCCCATGCTGCAGGACAGGGATGGCAACACCCCCATGCAGCGCATGGTGCTGGGAACACAGATTTTCAAACTGAGCTCTCTCTAGAGCTGAGGCCAAGGTGGTGCAGAGAGCTCTGGCCCTGGTCTGATGGATTAGCATTTGCTGGATTAAGTGTCTACCATACAGCTTCTGATACCCTCTGCAGAACAAACAAATTAAAATTACTGGATGAAAGGTATAGAGACTTAGGGAATGCTGGGTGATTTTGTGTCTGAAATAAGGGAAAAAAAATAAAGAGATAAATGTAATTCCAGAGCTAGTGACTAATACACACGTATAATTCTGTGGTCTCATAGGAATTCTGCCCTTACTTAGACTAACATTTGGCAGCAGGTAAAAAGGAAAATATTGAATCAGTAGAAAACATTCAAACTGTGAGGAAAATCTATCTTCTGATTACTAGCAGGTCTGCAAATGATAACAAACTCTTTGCTTATGTATTACATCCACAGTGAAAAACTAGGGTCCTCTTTTTTCCTTCAAGCCAGATCACCCAGTTTCATGTTTTCTATTCTTCTTGCAGATTTAGCTGAAGGCTTTGGAAATTTTTATATGTTAATTTTTTAAGATCCATCTTTTATTCTTTTAGACACTCTTACTGTGTATTATGGGCGTGCTCCAAGAATCATTCCTTTATTGCAGTCTATCCTGAACAGTATTTCACCATCAGCTGAGGCACTTAAGCAATAAGTAAATTAATACTTCATCCATCCTGCCTTCTAGTTTGGCAGCTTGTGCTTCCAACATCATCATCCAAGTTTGCTGCTATTAAAAAGACCCCACACTGAACCCTCTGGTGCTTCACTAACGCTTCCCTTCTAATCTGGAAAGGCTAATCTTGTTTCTTGTGCTGGGTTGAAGACAGCTTCTGTTTTCAAATGTCAAAGGAACCAGCTTAGCACACCTTCGGCTTTGAACTGCTGGACCGGAAATTAATCACTGCACTTCTGAATTTATGAGTATGGGAAGCCTGACAAATCATTGTTTCCTTTTTGACCAACAATATCTCTAGGACTTTAAAGTATTTTACCCTATATATATCTCATCCTGCTACCCTGAGCTCAGTATTTACCAAATGTTCATGAAATGCTTGCTCTGCCTTAAGCTTCTCTAATTTAGCATCCATTTTTTATTGTTCCTGATTTGGATGCCACATGGATCTTGGCATTCTAAATCACTCTTCCATATTGGCGTTACTGACACCGGAAGGGGTTTGGTACTGTGTAGTTTCCCAGATAAACACCTGGGGACAGCAGCATTCATCGATGCTTGGAGAAACCTGTGATCCCCCAAACCACAAAAGGACAGTCTAAATGTAACAGGAAAATACATGCTTGTTCACTTTTTGTACTGGGAAAAGACTCCTCAAGCAAGGTGGGCTTTGCACTAGGAGTAGACATGAACAGCTTCCAATAACTTTCACTCTTTAAGAATTAATGTTACAGACGAGTGATCTCAAAATTGCCATTGCATTTGGGCACCGGATTCCTGGTGTCTTTTTCAAAATCCTAGCCAAATAATGGTCCACATGGTCCTTGTACTCCTGCAGTATCTCAGATAGTTTATCAAAGGTCTGGGCCCTGTTGAGCTCAGCACCATGTATAAGGGGAACAAAAAGCAAGTGTCTGTCTCAGGTCTCCTGAGTTAATTCTAGGATAAATCTGGTTCCAGACACTGTGAGACGCCCACCACTGACTTGTTTTTCATTAAAATAAGTTTGTTTTTTATTTAGACCAGCACTCTGAACACCTTTAGCAATGCAGTGGAAATAACTTGCTGCTTTAGTCACCTTTGAAGTGGCATGAGCAGCATCTACTAATTCTTCCTTGTCCAGATATTCCAGTTATTCCAAAAGCCCACACTCGATTTCAGTTCACAGCTCTCCTGTGTATTATTCCCTTTCACCAAAATGGCATTCTGCCCGTATACTTCAGAAACTGTGACAGATGGATATGGACAAACGAGAGAGGATGCTTTCACAACTACACGTAGGTTGTTTTCTATAGTGTAAAGGACTGACCTGTCCCATTGGTTGTGGGAAGAGAGCAAAGCTGAGGCACACTGCAGAAATGTGAATATGGGTTTTGCAAGGGAAGTGCCTCCTCTCCAGACCTTTCCTGCTGGTACTTGAGCTCAGCTGGAGTCCAGGGCAGAGGCCTCCTGCTGCCATGTCTAGTCTACATCCTGCCAGCCCCGTACCCGTTCCAGGACTGCAACACTTTTCAACTGTGTTGTTGAGGAAGGAGAAAGGAGAGTGGCACAGGACCTGAGTGGGTATCTTCTGCTGTGTTCTGACTTTTCATATAGATCCCCACGTTTCTCACTGATGGCTTTTTTTTCATCCCCAGGGACTTTTTTCTGGGTCTCAGCTGCAGGAGACCTATCTGTCTCTGTTGGCTGAGTTTTGCAGTCACCTCCTGCCTTAGAAATATTGCCAAGGCTGCAGTATTATTTCGCTTCCATACTTCTATGTGCTCAACAGGACACAGACCCATTTTTCTGGACTGTGATGCTCTTTCGCTTGGTTTACACGATGGGGAACTACCTCAATGGCAACTTTTGTAAGCAATGTCCCCACCTGGGGACCACGAAATGGTTGCAAAGAAAGGGAGGAACATTGGATGTGTCCTAGGCAGAGAGTGCCTGCCTAAGATTTGTCCAAAGCACTATTTCCTATGCTGGCTTTCTAAATAGCACATATGTTACCTTAATATACATACCTTAAATGCATGCTGGAGAGGAGAGCCCTTTGTATATTAGTGTATATCAGTAGGGTGAACTCTGGGATTGTCCTTCCAAGCTCGAGGGGAAAAATGTGGCTTTGCACTCCATGTCCTACAGTTTCATTTATCCCTTCATTAAGCCTTTGGTGAGGATTTGTTTCTGTCTCTCTCACAGTTGTCTCCCAGGTAACACATACAACTAGATATAGATTTGAGTCAGCACAGTGCAAAGGTCCACCCAGGTCATTTTACAGGTCCTGCCACACATGAAACACCACCACCTCTGAACAGAGAATAGAAGACAAAAATCAGGAAATTGCACACTAAGGAAAGCAGCAGTTATTTTTAGCACAGAGATGTCAGAGGGTTTGCATATCCCAGCAGAACACAGAAATCTGGTGTCCTAAAGCCATAGCCAAAACAAACATACACACACTACAGCGAAAAGGAACAGGTCAACTACACTGGAGAGTTACCTGTGTACAGGTTTGATGTATGAAATAGGGTGGGAAAGCTTATGCTAGACCTCTCCTTTTCCTGAGAATCAAGAGAGGATTGCAGGCTCTCCAGTGCCCCTGTGTCACCTCTCATAGAGGTTTCCCAAACACTAATCCTAGTAGTTAAACATCACAAGATGTTAACGCTGATGTTACCTGGAGCTTGGTCCCTCACTGACTGCTTGGCATGGGCTAGCTCTGCCCTCCTGGTGAGCAGCTCGGGGTTTTCCCCTACCACACCAGCTGGCTATCACCAGCAGGAGCCATCAGACATCTCAGGCGAGTCACCCAGATGCTGCAAGGCCGTGTATCTGGGCTCACCCTGCTGAAGTGGCGCTAACCATGCTGCTGGCTTTACGCAAGGAGGTATTACGCACTAAGTAGAGGGCAGAGTACATGCAGAGATGATTACAGGAGCCGTCTCAGATACCCACCTACCCACAGATATATTCACCTGCAGCTGCTGTGTATACCTGCAGTGCATTAGCAATGCCACGATGAGCTATTCAGGGCGTGTGGAAGCCTCCCAAGGTTGCTGTCAGCAAGCAAAGGCCAAGCAGAGCCCTGCCTTCTCCTGTGGGGATGCCTCCTTGGCTCCATTCATCCGCGCCCTTATGGCTGAAACGCTCTGGAAGGTCTCCAGCCCTTTGCCAGGAGCTGGTATTGCAATGAGCTAGGTCACTCACACAGTGATATGGGACTGCATCACACTATAGGGCTTCCCCCAGCCTCTGTTCTCCTTGCCCTTCTCAGGGAAGCTAGCAAGCTGTCAGGCTGCCTGAGAAAGCCTTTGCTTTCCTTTGTTGTTTCCTTTGAACCAGAATTTCTCAGCGCTTCACTGCCTCCCTGACCAGCCATAGCTGGGCAGACCATAAATGCAAAGAGGTTTATTTTGCTGGTATTTCATTATTCCAAAGCATTTCTTTGCTCTCGGTTTGCAACAACATATTTTTAAAGGAAACATTCCAGGGGCTTTTTTTTGTTTGGGGGTTTTTTTTGGTTTTTTTTGGTTTTGTTTTGGTTTTTGTTTTTTGTTGGTGTGATCGCCTTGTTTCAGAGTTACTTAAGTAGGAAAGTATTTCCTTTGGAAGTGATCCAAGCCCACAGAAGTCAGGCAGAGTCCTGCTGACTTTAAATGCACTATGGACTAGGCTGCTGCAAATGAATGTAAATGAATATGTTGGTAAGGACCAACCTGCTGTTGGGTTTAATGAGACAAATATGGCAGGACCTGTGATGGTGAGCAACCTTGATGCTAGTTACATTAGAAGCACGGAAGGAGAGCTCTCTGGATGGTGGACGTTTATGCAGTTAATTGATGGCTGGATATTTATAGCCTGGCAATGATCTTTTTAAGGCTACAGGCAACAGGCATGGGTTTTCCCACAGGGAAGGGAGAGGGTGATAGGATGGAAGCAATGATGATAAAGGTGGTGGTGGGATTTGAGATGGCTTTTCCTCTTACTGCTAGCTTTTGTCTCCCTCTCCCCAGCTTCACTCCCCCAAATATTTGGTGTATCTGAACAAAGCCATGGCAAGGCACTGCTGTGATTGTGTATCTCTTCATGTCATACATCCTGGACCCTTTAGTCGTCCTTGGTGTGACCTCATGAGTGGGAGCATCCCGTGGCTGGGGAGGGGATTTGACAGCTCAGCAGCCCATGGCTGTGCTGGGACAAGGAGGCAACTCGGCAGGCGTTACTGCCCCTTGGGTCACTTGGCTGAACCGTTCTTGCAGTTGCTGCTTCTCCTCTCCCAGGCAAAACGAGGATTTCCATTGCAGAAGCAAATTTTGCTGGTGTGCTGGCTGGAAGTGCTGGGAAGCAGCAGAGAGGCAGAGCTGGGCTGGTGATGGTGACTGGGGCGGGGGTGGGTATGCCACCAGCAGCATTATGGCTCCTGTTTCTGAAAGGGTTTGGCCCCAGGTGGTACCAAATGTCAAGACTCATATGGACACAGTTTGGAGCCTCATATCCACCATTTGCTAATGCTAATTAGAAAAGCATCTCCAGCCTGGCGCACATGCAGAGAAAAGTAGAAAGCTTGTAAGACACGGCCAACATCCAATGTACAACTTGGTGGTTGCATTTTTCTTAATGATTGGTCTCACTGGAGATAATAGTAAAGCCAGAGTTATTCTGAAGGAAGAGATGTCGTTAGCTCTGATGAATACTGGTGATTAGGACCAACTTTGATCCAGTGCTGGAAACCAATTATGGTTAAGATCTCTCCTTAAAAAAGGACTTATTTAATGTTTACATAAAAACAGCACATAAAAATATGTTGAATCTACCCTCTGGAAACATACCCAGAGTATCTGCCTTGGAGTATACTTTTACCTCCTGAGAATTCATACAGTAATTAGATGAATGTGCTTAATTAATCACATTTCCTGTGCTGAAGAGGTTTGATGGAAAACATTTGCTTCCATCACTTTATTAAAGCATTATTGAGTGTTGTGCTTGTCATGTGCTCATCACCAGCCTCCTCGCCAATTAATCCTGACAAAATGAAGTTTACCAACAGCAAAGCAAGCCAGTGCTCACACAGTCGCTTTGCTCTAGCTTTGTGTACATGCCTTCATGCCTCTAGGTAATTACTGGATAATTGAGAGCAGAGTCTGTTTAATCTAAAATGAGATGTGCTAAATATAAACCATTTTCGGTGCCTGATTGATACTGTTTTAATAGGCTTGGTATCATCTAATGCCATGGACATGTAATGCATGATTACCCTTATTTATTGCATGTGTTTATTATCAATTTTAAAGTCAAAATATGATTTGCCAGCATGGTTATTACACCTCTGAAGCAATTATTGCTTATTTAATATTTTTCCCACACACCACGCCTGAATTAAAGCATGGGTATTTATAGTCAGAGGCCTGAAGATAGGATCTTAAACCTTTTCAGAGGCGCTTAATATTTGGCCTCAGCCACAACATTACTAAGACTCCATCTCCTGGGAGCCAGCAACTAATGTGGGGGCAGGGATACCTGCCAGACGACTGCCAGCAGTTTCTGAGGCTTAGGAGGGGACATGGCAGAGACCTTCCCACTGCAGAGTGGAGACAGGAGCAGAGGAGCTGGACAGGGCAGCAGAACTGGAGAGAGATCTGGGAGCAAGCCCCAGTGCTGGACCCCACCCGCTGGGCTTGGGCAGGGACACCCAGTTCTGCACCATGCCATGCCATGCCATTGATCGCGTCCCATGCCAGAAACAAGCACAGACCTTGCTGAAAGTAAGCATAGGTCTTGGGAAGGGTGGGAAATGGAGAGAGAGGTGTCCCTTGAAATGCCATTACCACTGCTGGTGACTCGAGTTTCCTTCGAGAATGGGAGAGTTGACCCATGCCTGCTCCTTTCTTAGGCCACCAAAAATGGGTGAGATGCTCCAGCTCCTGAAAAACAGTGGCCAAGTGAGATGGAGGCTGCCCTTCAACAGTGTTGGGGGCTAAACGGCTCTCCAGGACTATACTTGGAGTCACTGGCAGAGCTGACACTAGTTAGGCATTGCTAGTTCTAAGCTGCAGAGAGAATAAATCAGATCCCATTGACTGCCTCTTAACCAGGCTTTCACTGCTATGATACTAAGGACATCCTTCTAAGGTCTCTTCTCTTCCGACCACATAAAATATTAGGAAAGCAGACAAATCTCAAAGAATGCAAAGCAGTTTCCCTGTTCTACCAACCACCTAGTCCTAGGAAGCCTCTTATTGTAGAAACAAATTACCTGTCATAAGCACTTCTGCTTATACAGTCATCAAGAATGGAAAGGCTTAATCAAATGCTTACTTGCTGACGGACAGTCAGATTTTGCTCTTCTCTCTCTGTGTCACTGCAAGAACTTTGTGTTACAACTCAGGTATTTCTATTACTGATTGTCCTGGTTTGAGCTGAAGCTTCCTTGTTTTGGGAGATGGACAAGTAGAATTATTCCATGTAGTACAATAATTCCGCATTTAACTGGTTAAGGGGGTCAGTGAGCGTAACGTTACGTCGGGAGCCTTTAAAAGCAGCAGCTCGGGGGCGGGTCGCTCCCTTGGCGCTGCGGAGGGAGAGCTCCTGGTGCTCTGCTGGCAGACGACCAGGCCTGACCGGGCCCGGCGGGGCCTGGCTGGGGCCGACCCGGCCACGACTAGGCCCGAGAGCTGAGGGCTGACACCCGCGGAGGACCTGAGGGTCACAGACCGTGAACTGTTACTGCCGTGAGTCCCGTCTGGAATCGGGTGAGAACATTCGCACTCCCTATCGTTTCGTGCCGAGAGCTTCCCTGCTGTTAAATCTGCCCGCGGGGTTTCTCCCCTCCCCGTCTCGCCGCCGGAAGCAAGCTCTCCTGAGTTTTCTCTGCCTGAGAGCAGTGGGGTGTTCTCCCCGCCTTTTTCCCTGGCGCGAGAGGGATCCGACCAGGCCAGAGCGAAGCAAGGCCGGGCACTCCTACTCCGCTGTTGGCTGCCTGCCAGCAACTGACCTTGAAAAGAACAGACTGTTCAAATCTCTTCTTTTTCGTTTTTTTCCTCTTTTTCTCCTTTCTGGGTTTGTGTACATATACATAGTAGTCTACAGTGTGGATTTATTGTGTACTAAAAGCTTGTTTCAGTTTCCATAATGCAAAACCGAGGTGTGAATTTCTTCTTTCCCCTTAAAACTTCTTCTGTCTCCAGTGAGACAGAGGAGAATCGTTAAGGAATTTGAGGGGTTGTTTACCTCAGCCCTCGACCCTTAACACTGATGCATTCACAGAGTTACTTACAGTACTGTGCATAGCAAGACACCCTTCATATGTGAGCCTGCCTTTCCAGCAATTACACTAAGCTATTGCAGAGATAATTTTTAGCTGTGAGAACATTACTTGCTTTTTTCTTGTCAAAAACTAAACCTAGATTTGGCTGGAAAATATTTGGCAACATTCTGACATTTTTGATAGAGTGCTTCTGTATTCATAATCCTGTTTCTTCCAAAAGCCAGTGTTGCTGTTTGAACGCAACCTGGACTGAAAGTTTGCAGCCAGATTTAGTAATGACTCCTCTATAAGTGCCCTACCTTGCTAACCTCTCTGTTACTCACAGACTTACCTCCCAGCTTTAAAAGCCTTGTCAGAAAGGGGAGATACAGTCCAAGGGGTGGCTGATTCTCTACAAAAATGGAGAAAGAGCTGAAGAAGGAAGACTATGCAGCCTTGCTATTGCTCGCCCCCTTCCCTTCTGCTGCACTGTTAATGGTAGTGTTGAAATCCTGCTCAGTCTGTCTGGTTAATCACACAGCTGGGTATGCTCTAAAACTTGCAGAACTCAACAGAAAAAACATCTGGTGTGTTTCAGATCAGCCTCCTTTAGGATTTGTGTTTGGAGGGCTATGTGTTGATGCAGTACTCACAGCTAGTACTGCTAAACCAAATGAGAACACACCTACCCAACTCTCAATACCTAGTGACCTCCTGGATGTGTCTTAAAAACACCCTGGAAATGCCTTCAATGATAGACAAATTACGGAAGAAACCACAGGCACTTGCCATTGAAGGCAATGGGAACGTCTGAGGTACGAACTCAGACTATATCTGGCAGCTCAAGAATCATCTGCTTGAAACCCATGCTTCTGTGTAATACAAGTGACGTGGGAACCCTGTATCAGCTCTTTCAGCTCAGTTAACTGTTGTCTGGAAATCTTGTAAGTTTATTCTTTTTTCCTAAAATTCCCTGGCTGCTTCATTAAGCGCCCATTTTAGGCATGACCCTGGGACAGGCTGGTACAGAAACAGCATGGAGGAGGGGATGATTTGGTCCCTGGACAAGTGAAGAAACTGGATCACCCTAGTTGAAGATTCTTCTAAGAGTTGGCAACAAACTTTACCTCTGTGCAGGGTTTGGCTGGGGTAGAGTTAATTTTCTTCATAGTAGCTGGTATGGGGCTGTGGTTTGGATTTGTTATGAAAACAGTGTTGATAACAAAGAGATGTTTTAGTTTTTGCTGAGCAGTGCTTACACGGAGTCAAGGCCTTTTCTGTTTCTCACCCCACCCTATCAGTGAGTAGGATGGGGGTGCACAAGAAGTTGGGAGGGGACACAGCTGGGGCAGCTGACCCCAATTGAGCGAAGGGATATAAAGGTTGGACCAGATGATCCTTGAGGTCTTTTCCAAGCTGGTGTGTTATGCTTCTATGATATTCCATACTATATGATGTCTTGCTCACCATATAAGACTGTGGGAAGAAGAAGGAAGTGGGGAACATTCAGAATGATGGCATTCATCTTCCAAAGTAATGATTACACATGATGCAGCCCTGCTTCCTCTTTTATGGCTGAACACCTGCCTGCCAATGGGACATGGTGAATGAATTCCTTGTTTTGCTTTGCTTGTATGTGTGGCTTTTGCTCTACCTATTAAACTGATTTATCTCAACCCACGAGTTTTTTTATGTTTACTCTTCCTCTTCTCTCCCTCATCCCAAGCAGAGGAGTGAGCGAGTGGCTGTGTGGTGCTTAGTTGCCAGCTGTGGTTAGACCATGACAACCTCCTTGTGAAAAACTCCACACTCAGTCAGGGACAAGGGCAGCGAATGCAAACAGCAAGAGAGCACCGCTGTTCCTAAGAAGTAAGAACTGTGGAATATACACGGCAAAGGTTAGGATGGGAAAAGCCTGTGATCACCTTGGATGCTATTAGCAAGTAAGACAGGGAGGAACTCACAGGCTTCTTAAGGCCCCCATGGAAGAAAGCACTAAAGCGTATGCTCCGAGCTATACAGGCGTCTACATGTTCACTGTACCAAATGAGTAGGTGTCCTTGCACACTACAAAGCTGCTAACCACACTCAAATTCCTGGCACGAGTCCCCCATCTGATATCAGCATGGCTGTGCATGCACTTGCTTTCTTCATACACAAGGAAATTCTTTAGCAGAAGTCCTGAAAGATGCCAGGGCCAGGGCCACTGCCTGCTGCCAAGGACAGGGCGTGAGCGGCTGCCTGCATCTCGCCTCCCTGTGTCTTACCTGCCTCCATCTCTCCTGACTGCATGGAGGTGTAGGAGGGTCTACCCCTGCAAGCTGTCCAGACCTCATCTCCTCCACGTGGATCCACCAGCAAGAGTGCCAATTAGTGCCACCGGGAGCTTATTGAGTGTTGAGGTAGGCTTGCTGTTGTGCAATTGCTGGGAAATGAAAACAGCCTGTTCCCGCAGGTTTGGGTATTTTTCTTGCTCGCTTTCTTTTTTTTTTTTTTTTTTATGGTAACTACAATTAAATCTTTCTTGGCATGGCATTTCATTTGAGAGCTTTTTCCCTGTATGACTGCTCTGCATCTCAGTGTGATTCCTATTACACAAATAGGCTTCATTTGCAGAAATTATGCCCTACTGGGAAAAATCAAATCCTTGAATTACAGGTATTCTGCAGGGGGAAATCTGTCCTCAGACAGTGATATCGGGGCTTGAGACCTGCCCACAGCTGCTGGGCTGGAGCACTTGCACCAAGAAAAGGATTTTTAAAAGCCCATTTTAGGAAAAAGGTTTCTGGGTCTAAGGGGGGGAAATAATCATTGCTCGAGACATGCCTGTGCTGCAGAAAGCCAAGGGTGCTGGTTGTGCTGGAGCCAGCTGTGGGAACACCTTGAACAGCAGCTGCTGAAGTAAGGTGTGAGTTCATCTGCAAACACCTCTCCAGATTTATGACTCAACTTCCCTGCCTGCACTTAAAATCCCACAAGAACTACCTGGGCTGAGTAAATTTCAGGTTGACAAAGGTGGGACTTCATGGCACATCCCATTCTTTCTCCCTCCTGTTGGACATCTCCTTTCCAGGGCACTGCAGCGTTTTTGTGCTTGACCCAAGCTGGGCAGGACAAACTAACAGCAAGAGAGCTTGGAGGAGTGTTAACCATCCTTGCCCCACTTCCAACCTTCCATTCATCTCCTGGTTTTGTGCTACAAGGACTTGAATTCAATTTTTTTCACCTGGTATGGCAAATCTTACCTAACCAAACCTACCGCCTAACCAAAGTCAGACATTTACAGAGGGCTCTGTACTTGGGCTCCTTTCCTGAAGTGACTCTACAGTCACAACAGACACACAGACACCTGTGGGGCTCATGTTATTCTAAAGTATCTCCAATACAGGTCAGATGAATTCTGCCCTAGAAGTGCCCGTTTCTCTACATTGATTTTGAAGGAGGCCTGAAGCTACTGCATCAGACGCTGCCTGCCGTGTCTAAATTTTGGTCAGAGGAACCCATGCTGAAGTCTTTAGCCTGTAATTCTCACCAAGATATCTGCAGTTGCTGCTGATGCAATGTACATATTTATGCCTGCACTGTGACTGTCCTTTTTGTGATTCTCTGGTAGCAGAGACATTATGTATCAAGGTCATAGCTTGCTTTCCTACATAAAATATTAGTCAAGGAAGCAAAACAACGTTAAATCTTAGCCTTCTGATATTAAGCCCCAGCAAGTCCATAATCCTTCTTTTCCAAGAGTAATGCAACATATTGTTGTTAATGCTTAATTCAAAGAGAATTAGCCCATCAGGCTGAAGAGTGCAGTCATGCTCATATGCAATGGGGTCACAGAGCATAAATATTCAGCCTGTCTGCCTCTGGTCTGCTCTTCTCATTTGCCCTTCAACAAGGACAACAATTATCAGTTCAGTCCCATCCTGGCCAGCTGCGACTGAAAATGGTTTCCATGGGTTGGGTGCTTGGTAAGAAGCCTGCTCACAGCTCCTTACGCCCACAGCCAGCACTGCCCAGCCCTTGCAGGGTACCCCCGTGTTCCCAGAAAGGCTTGGAGCTGACTCAGAGTAGGAGCTGTGAAAAGGATAAGGAGCTGTGAAGGAAGCAAAGAGCTGTGAAAATGACAATAATAAGGTCTGTAGGGAAGGAACATTGGTCAGTGGGTTGGGTTTTGACAGCCTTGAATTGGATTAGCCCTGGGATAGGCCCCAGGGTGGCAGCTGACGGAGGCTTTTTATACCTACATCTCATTTGCACAAGAGAGAGGCCATGTGCCAGTGGTGAGAGATGGGATGTTGTTTCCACAACATGGCTTCTCCAAAAAGCAAAGCACTTTAAATCAACAAAAAAAGAGAGAGGGAAGAAAACAGGAACACACTTGTGCTTTCTTCACAGTGCAATGCCCACCCATGTTATACAAGCAAAGCAAGGTCACACAAAATACAACAGGCAACAACCTGGGAACGCTACCTGGGGCTTTTACCCAACTAGTGTGGGCAGCAGTCCAACCAGCCAATGATTTCTGTGGGCTGGGGCTCTGTGTGCATCTCACTTGGATGGGACCCCCATCCAGAGCAGCGCTGCCAAGTCCAGTACAGCCGGCAGCCTCGAGGCAGGAGCAGAACAGCCACTGTGGAAGGACCAGAGGGAAAGTATGCAGGTTTCATAGTTACTTGAGTCTTGAGGGTTTTCTGCACCTGGGAAACAATTGTTCTTTCAGTGGGAAACCCTCTTTTTCCATGAGGTAAGAAAATGCATGGATATTCTGACTGGGCTGGGGGAGCTGCATCCATGTTGCACCCTCAAGGCATTTGCCTTCTAGGTACCTCAACAAATAAACCACAGGATTTTGGTTGTGTGAAATGCATTTGCTCCACCAGAATCCCAAAGAACACCGTAGCACTTTTTTTTTTTTTTTTTTTTTTTTTTTTTTTTTTTTTTTTTTTTTTTTTTTTTTTTTTGGCTAAAGTTGAGATGAAAATGTAATTGCTTTTTTCTTTTGTTCTTTCCATGCATCAAAAAGCTGCTGTTTGTGAAGCTCTGCAATGACTCCAGTCCCAAACCAGTGGAGGTGAGCCTCTGGCTCTGCCCATGCACCATGACAGCTGTGTGACAGCTGTGTTGGGGTGGCCTGTGCGCCTCTCACCCCGTGCAAGGTCCTGTGGTCCTGTGTTGTGTGTGTATTCTGGGACTGTGTGTAGGGAGGTGTCAGCTCTCTGATAACAAAGCCTCAGGGCTCCCAGCCAGCCAGACCCCACAGACACAGCCTCTCTTTGCAGCATTGCCTGATTAATTATGATTTTAGCCCAGTTCTCTAAAGAAATCAGGCTTCTGTGACAACATTGGCTGTGTGGAATTTCAGCAGTGTGCTTCAGTCCCATCCCACAACAATTTTTAACCTTCCCAACTGTTTAAATTGAATTTGAGGATGGACAGATCTCTCAGAGCTTTGTCTGAGTCTTAGGAAAGGAAAAAGGATAGTGGAGACGCTGCTTTTATGCCCCCAGCATGAGTGAGGCCATGACACAGACTGCAGCACTGCATGGCCACCTGGAGCACAGTCCCAAGGAAAGGACATCCTGCAGCTCCCAGTCCTCATGGGACCACTCATCTAGTAATACCACCTGGACCTCAGAGGGGATGGAAGCCAAAAAAGGAATGAGAAATGATCTTTAAAAGCTGCAGGAAATAGCAGGGACACAGGCTGGGTACCCCGTGTCCTTACTTTTCAGTTCAGTACTTCCCAGTGGCAGAGGGAGATGCCACCCGCCCCAGATCATAACCTGTTGCTATTTCTGTCTTTCTGGCACCCATTCATCAGCTCCCATATTTCCATGGACACAGGCACAAACATTTCCAGGATTGAATTTTCCAACCATTCATTATCTTGAGAAACTGCAGCAGCCAGAGCTTCTGGATGTTGCAGCCTCTGGGCAAGTCCACGAGAGCAGGAGCTCCAGGGTCCCATGAGGGCCTTGCAGCCGTGCCAAAAAGCTACCGAACCCACCAGCTGTGGGGAGGAGAAGCTAAATGGGAGCAGGCAGCGAGCCTGTGGTCCCACGCAGTTAGCAGCCAGTGCCCTGGGTGCTGGCAGAACAACAAGGTGGCACTAAATGCCTCCCCGAGCTGGATCTCGCTCCTGCCTTAGAGAGCCATGTGTAAGGGGAAAGGTTCACTGTGGCTTGTGAAGAGGAAAGCAAAGAGATAATTGAAAAGAAATGCTGCTAAATTAGCTTGCAGTTTCATTCCACTGCAAATATATGCAGCATTTGTGCATCAACATTTTAGCTGAACAAGGATGAAGAGTTAACATATTCATCAGGCCTTATTACCATATTATATGTATAATTTATAAGATTTTAAGATTAGGCTGATTTCTGGCGTGTGTTTTTTTTAAACTACTTTTTTGATTTAATTTAATTGTCCTGTCCTTTGCTTAAAATAATAACACCTCCTAATGCAGTATTAATCTTTTCCAAATTCCTTTAGCACCAGCTGAACAAGATGATATTAGAACACTTCAATCATTTTTTAAAAATTCTTGAAGTCCATAAATAAATCAAACTTGAAAATACACCCCCCCTATATCAAGTGGTTCCCTTTTAACAAGGCCACAACAGGCTCCTTACAGATTTGATGCAAAAATTCATTGTCTTTCAAAACTGCACTTGCAAGTTCAGGTGAGAGTCCAGGCAGCTTTGTGCAGGGAGAAAGTGGTGATAATGGAATGGGAAGTAAGGAGAAATACTTGCAAATTCACCTCATTTATCATTCTGTCAGACTTATCTTTCCTTGTGTAGGTATGCACACCTTTAAAAAGACTCTCAGCTTCACGTTAAAGGGAACAGTATGAAGATGGGTCTATTGCAGCATACTGACACGCATGTAATATTCCCCCCAAAAAACAGCCACGAGCTTGCTTAAAAACCCTGAGATTTTGAAAGAAACACATCCGTGTACTTTTTTCCCTTGCCTTGGGTGATTTGGGGGATTTTTGCTGCAGTACCTGAAGGACACAAACTTGCCCAATTTCATCTGGGATTCTGCCCTAACTCACTGTTCTGCAGCGGGGACATTAAGAAAAGTGCCAAGCAATGGTTGAAGCTTTTTAAGGGCAGGAGAGAGGGACTCCTCTGGGAATCTTTGGGTCTCCACAGCTGAGGTGGAGACTTGGTCCCCTTAATAGGTAGCAGAGGGTGCTCAGCTCCTCCCACATATCCAGCAAGGCTGCCTTAGATAATCCCCGAGGATCAGCACTCTGTGAAATGCAATAAGCCATCCGCTGGAAAGCCACACTTGGCAGCTGTGCTTCAGCCTCACCTGGCTGGAGCCAGAGCAGCAACCAGAGCCGGAACTGAGTGTCCGTGTACTGAGGCAGGTAGCAGCTGGGCAGGCAGCAGTCAGGTGTGCAACATTGCTCTGCAAGAGCCGCATGTGGCCACTGATGGCAGGATGTCACATGTGGGCTTAAGAAGCAAACCTCGTTCTCATGCCAAGACAGGGACCGAGCATCTTTTCCACTCTATTCACCCCTATGACTTTACAGCTTTGTTACTAGGAAGTTGTGTCAGCTGTAGCCAGTTAGCAGCAGACATAATAAACAGCAATTTACCTCCTGCGCTTCTGTTGTTGCACCCCTGGAAACATTCACAAAGCCCCCTCTGTGCCCAGGGCGTGGCTCAGGGCCTGGCTGCCCACCATCTGTGGTGGTAACATGTCTTCCTTTCTATATCAAAGGTCCTGGCTGGCCAAATGGCGTGGTCATTTGCCCTCAATATCCACTGCTGCAGATAAGAATTATTGTTATTGCTATTATGGTTATTGTTATTACTACTATGGTTATTGTTATTATTGCAACTACTAGTGTTCCTGGTATGATCCTTAGTCTTGGGTACATGGGACTGGGGATTAAAACACACAGCTGCTTTGAAAGACAAAATGATTTCCGGAGAGAGAGAATGGAGAAGGAGACAATAGGGAAGAAGAGGGAATCTCAGAAGACAGAAAGACCAGGTGAAGCAGAAGCTAGGGAAGGGGAGGATGAAGAATATACAAGGAGGGAACCACTGGACTGGGAGCCCTTTCAAGCTGCTACCTGTGCTAAAACAGAAGGATGTTGTGAATTCCCAAAGTACAAAGAGCAAGAAATGTTCTTATCATCTCAATTTATTAACTTATAGATTAGCAGACTGATGTTGCCTCCCATCCCAATTGGCTAATTTTATTTGAATCAGTGACTTCATGGCTGACTTAATTTTGATTTTACCATTTTCTGCATCCTTGTTCATTAGGGTGATGGCTCTTTTAGGGAAAGATGCGTCCGAGGCCCTTGTGGTGTGCAGACATCAGCCCTCTGAGTGGGCTGCAGGACCTTCCATGCAGGGTGGAAAGTCAGTCATGGGACCATGAGTGGTTTGCACTCATCCTGTCCCCAGGCAAGAGACAGTGAGTCCAACCAGCCAGCAGAAGAGGAAATTATCCTGGAAGGAACAAAGATAAAGGAAGAACTCCAGTGATTAAACGGCTGCCTGGGCATGTGATGCAAATGGCAGGAGACAAAATGAACTAATTGGATGATGTGTAAGTGAACCAATACTTTGTATGCTCTCATGCCTTGTCTTTGTTTGTTTAATAACTGACTGTGTTCTTGCTCTTTCTCACTGCATCCATGAGCCAAGCAGCTTATTTATAGGACAGGCTTTTACCAGGGATTCAGAAAAGGAACTGGAAGCTGGATGGCTATGTGGGTGAGGAGGTGATTCAGAGCCTGATTTGGTCACAGATTTGGTGGGGGGACGTCTGGCCCTGGGCACCAAAGCAAGGACACTGCCAGCCTGGGTGCGGCGACAGCCTCCAGCAGAAAGTAGCATGAGCTCTGCAGAGGGAGCACAGGCTCCCGAGACCCCACAGCCCAGCCACTGGCCCCCATGCCCAAACCGTCCTCCAGCACCATTCCCAGCTTCATGCGCTCACTTCCCCTCTTGCCGGGCTCCAAATGCCAGCTGCTCCCACCCAAGCTGGCAGGCTGATCCCCTGCCATGGCATGATGCTGTGGCTCATCCTGTCTGCGGCAGGGAATGATGGCAAAAGGCAGAAGAGGGTTTACAAAGCACAGCAAACCCCAGCCGAACAGCCCCACAGAGGTGGAGGCGGAAGTATTTTGGTAGGTGCAGATTCCTCTGTGGCTGTGAAGCAGTTAGTGCCAGCGGATCATGAAATGCTTCGCTACATACATGAGGCCCATTAGGAGGCACAGCTTTCATGATGGAGAGTTTCAGTGGCTTAGATATTGAGCTGGATCAATTTTTTTCACAATCCAAGCAGAAGAAGCCAATTCTAGATGCAAGGTGGGGCAGCTTTAGTGCACTGTTTGTTGAACAGCTGTTCTAAACCTAATCCTAAAAAGCCACATGTTGTAAATGAAGCTGGAATTAGCAGAGCATATGAGACATAATAAACACAATATTCATAGGATTAGATGTGAAATATTAAGGTCTGATCCTGCTGGCCTTTTCCGTATCAGCAGTCTCACCAACATTTCTTATATTCACCTGCAAAGCTGTGAGGTGAGGTGAGGGGGAAGATACAAATATAAGTCACTTGGTCCTGACCTTCTACTGGAAATACAGGCTAAATTATTTATTTCAGTGCCAGCCCACTCATATGTACAGGTCTTTGAGAAGTTAAAAGCACGTTTCCACTTACCTTGCCTGTTTCTGTGCTCTCCCACGTGTGCTATGTTCTGCATGTAAGCGCAGAAATACCAGGATTAGACCCTTGTCACTGACCAGGCAATAAAGACCATTAACTCGATCTGTCATCACTGGATGCCCATTCCCAGCTGATCTGATTGATTGCCAGTGGATTAGCCTGGATACATCAGATGCTAGAATAACCCAGTAACCTATGACCAAGAACGGTATAGAGACAGGAGACATTATGTACAACCTTCTGTGTCACTCTTCTTAATACTGAGCCATGGCAGGCACGTATTGATCCCATACGTAATAACAGCTGTTAGGCAGACACACAGATCCATTGTCTGCATCACTGATGACCAGCTAAGAACAACAATCCCACTTGCTACACCGGGAAAACAGCAGCCATCAAGGCAGACCTTTGCTCTGTGGACTCTGTGTTGCTTTAGATGTTGTCAAGAGTTCGTATTCTGGCTTAATGCTGGAAGATGCCAGGATCTCTGAGCAGTATAAAATCCCCAGGGCTGCCCTCAGAGCATCCGATATAGCTTATCAGCATAAGGATTTCACCTTATATTAGCTGGGCATCCCCATGCTTTGGTAGCCAGAGTGAGGAGGAAGCTGTGCATCAGTTAGAGCCGCTGTAAAGCTGCTTTACTTCCTCACGAGTCCCAAATAGCTCCACCTGACAGTATGCTTCCATTCCCCTAAAAAATGAGACCTTTTATTCACACATCAACAGCCTTTTCAGTTGCAGTGGGGGGCTTGTGTCTGCATCGGCCATCTCTCAGGGCAGACTGCTGGCATTAGCCGGCCCCCACTCCTCCCCGCTGCTCTGGAAAGCACTTGTCTGGGCTCACATGCCCAGACAAATGTGCAGCCTGCTGTAACAGTGACTCCAAGTACAAAACAATGCTGCGTGGGATTGCTGGGTTTGCTGCTTCTGCTTGTGTGCCTATCTTGAGCTCAGACCACACCACTCATTGCCCTAGTGCTGCACTGAAGGCTACAGGGAGACCCGTGGTGGCTCTGACGAATGACAGATCTGAGGAGCAGCCAGAGTGTGCCAGGTGCTTGGGCTGTGCTGGGGACTTCCAGGGTGTATTGATTTTCCCACAGATCCTAAATACCGGAGCTGACTGCAGGGCCTTGCCCAGCCTTGGTCTCCAGTTGCACATACTTTGCTTGCAGGGTTGTAAGCCAGAATGTCCATGGGCAAGCCAGAAAATCTCTGTAACACCCCTAAATAAGCTCCCAGGATGGGGGCAACCTGTCTATAAACAGAGAAATGCCTCAATGAGAACATGCAAGTTCAGTCCCAGAGATGCCTTCCTAGTGTGGCAACTGTAGAACAAGAATCTCCTTGAACATGTCACGGTCCTGACTACCAGCAGGGGCCAGACCATCTGGATGACAAGATCCACATTCATAAACGTTGTGGGATTTCTTCAAGAAAATGGACATATTTTGGGCAATCCAGAATCTTATTTTGAGTTAGCAAAGCTATAATTCTAAAGTTCGCTTAAAGTCTGCTTTTAAAAGTCTGCTTTAGTAGCTAACAGAACCTTTGCTCTCAGGTAGCAAAAGTGCAGTTTTACAAAGTTCTTTGTTTGAAATTACTTATCGGAGCTCTGCAGCTCAGTTATCAAAACTTTAATTAGCAAGGATCCTTGCTTAAAAAACTGCTGAGTAGTGAGAACTCTAAGCCAAGGTCGAATGTCTTATTAACTTTTGCAGGTGTGTTGAACAAGTTTTCTAAGTGAGGTAATCAAAGGGGGGCTTTTTCGTTAACCTAATATATAATTAATGACAAGTAACGAATCGTAGTGCCTAAAAATGATGTAACCGATTACTAATGAATTAACTTTTTTAACCAGTGACAAATCATAATGTTTAGATATGATGTAATGGTGTTTACTAATGAATTAGCTATGGAATAAAAATAAGAGCTATCTGGGAATAAATGGACACCAGTCGTTATCACATTGATACGTGTGGCTGTATTGTGTCTAAGCCTCCTGCGTCGTTTTGTTTAACAAAACGTCTCGCTGTAACCATCAGCAGCCATTTGGTTCGCAGAACAGGAGCCACTGTGCAGGTGCCCTGTGTCAGGCCGCTTGCCCAGCATTGTCAGGAGGAGTCACCCAGTCTTGCACTGTGCAAGATGCTTCATGTCATAGCGTGTTGCTGCAGGAGAAGATGGGACCTGCTCCACAGTCCTGGACCCCATGAAAAGATTTCTGTTAACTTTCACAGAGTTGAATCAGTTTAATCCGAGTCCTGCTTGTTTTCAGCTGTAGTGCTCTACCACATAGCCTTCCCCATCACTGAGATTTATCACGCCATTTTTCACTGAGGCCTTCGTGATCTAAAATCCATGTGTTTGGCCAGGGATCTATTTGACACCGAAATGGCATATCTCGTTGTTATTAGCTCTGCATGCAGGGTCACTCTGCGCCCGACAGAGCAGCTGTGGGAAGTGTTCAGCAAGCCACAGGCCTGCCTGGGAACTGCCTTAGCACAGGCGTTGCTGCAGTTCGGTATTTCAGCGTGATTCATGTAGAAGCGCTGACTATTCATCTTTCAGAGACCATGCATAAAGCCCCATGTGTAGGAAGGGGAAATGCTAGTAAGACCACAGAGTTCTGTTCCTTCAGAGAAACTCGCTTCCTAAATGCAGTGGGATATCAATCGATGGTTTAGGTTCATTTCCAGCGAGAAGGAGAATACTGATCTCCAGGGCTTTCCATAAGACGTGCAGTACAGCAGGGCCAATTTTCTTTTAAAGGTACATGAGACTGCCGCAATTGCAACACGCAAAGGATAGCAGGAGAGCTTCTGCAGGCTCCATCAAGCATAAAATAAAACAGCTACAATGCCTCTTAGGAAGAAAGGGGAAATATTTTGCTATGCATTTTTAATGCAATTCATCATTGGAAAGAGCCACACCGAAAGATTAAGATACTATTCATAATCCTTTAATTTGCCATACTGAAAGTTACACCCACTGCCAGAAGACAGCTCCACTTAAGAATCTGCCTATCAGATTGTGTTCCTAGGTGAGAAGATAATAGGATATATTTTTCCTGGTTACATTCCCTTCATAAATCTGATCAATGAAATGCTACTGGCTCTGAAGGGTATTTAAACACAGCTTTGCCCACAGATGTAGCGGCAGATCTTTGGCAGGAGAAACACTGACAGATTTAATTAGCATTCCAATTCGGGGAAATAAACTGAATTGTCTATCACAAAGCGGTGTTTGAGTCAAGAGGCTTTTCTACAATATTTGTGCTCAAGACCAAATGACTGTTGCTGAAGAGTGATGGCAGCAGCTTATTCTTTTCTTTTATATGATCTTGTAGGTAAGTTAAATAAATTAGTGATGTCAGAACATTCTCCTAGGACATGTATGTAGTTTATATGTATGGCAGCATGCCTTCCCTCATCTGTGCAATCAATCCTGTGTCCCCTGCTGTGACTGATACCAATTCTCAGGTTCATACTGAAGTTAAAAAAAGGAAGTCAAATAATATCTTCCTCCTAGAGTGATTTGAACCAGAAAATTAAAACTTTCTTCAGAGCTACTGTTTAAGCAAATACAAGAAGGCATAGGTGGCCTGCCTCCCCAGAAAAACCCTTGAATTCTGCAACAAATGTACCAGCAAGGTTAGTTCAGAGGCTTCAGCATTTTGAATGCTTTTCTAAAACATCCTTTTCTGTAAGCACCAGACCCAGTGGCACTGATGGGTAATTAATTTTGCGAATTGTGGGTCTCGGCATCAAGTGACCCATACATAGATTCAAACGTAGATTCAAATTTCCAGACCTTGTCAGCTGGGGCAAAAAAACCAGTGACAGCCTGGCTTCTCACACTGACACAAGAAGTCCTTGCTCCCAAAACCTTCAGTGGGAGTTATGCCAGGTAAGGAGTCAATTCCTGGTTGGTGCTACAAGTACTCAGTAGTTCCAGTTACAGCCGTCCTCGACAGCAAGCTGCTGTGCAGCCCTGAGAAGACCTAAAGAAATATCAGAATAGACAGGTTCCCCAGGGTGAGGCTCTGACTTCATGGCTAGCGCTAGGGTGACACTGTCAGAAAGACAAAGAATCACCAAGGACAAGGGCCTAGCAAATCTACACCCGTGCAGTCCACTCTGCTATAAACACGGGTTTGAATGACTTGAAAGTGGGGTTCTCATCTAAGAAAAGTGTTGCAATGATAACTGCAGCTGTTTGATGAGCTTCCTAGTAATATATGAATGCACCGTCTTGCTATTTTGTGCATATATAAACACAGAATACAGGTAATACAAAACATTCTATATATGCTGTGAATAATCCACTTAATTCAGAGATAACCAGGGTGTACAAAAGGCACCTCAGAGCACTTAGGTTTGGTTTTGATCGACACTGCAGGCATGTAGCACAACTACCAAGACTTCCTTTATAGTCAGTGAAGAGAAACAGGCATTTCTAGGGTCCCTTTTATCTTGCCCTGAAGTAGATCTCAAAAGTAGGCCAAGCAAACTGCACCCCAGAAGTGCCTCTCTTTTCTGTGGCTGCAAAGGGAACCTAGGGTGACTGCAGTAAAGAGGTCAACGCCTGAGTTAAAGGTTTAAAAATAGAGGAGCTAAATTCCACCCATGTGCTTCAGATAAGGAAGACAAAGTGAAACAGGTCAGAAAACATTTGATGTGTTCAGTCTGGTTAGTTATTTTTTAATATCACTGAGTGCGATTTCCAATCACTGCGATTTCACAGCACTGTCAGAAAAAGGATAACTAGGGTCCTAAATACGGAAGAAACTTTAATTAGCTATTGATACAGCAGGGCTTAGATCTGCCGAGATCAGAGTCCCTTTGTGCCAAACTCTGTGCTCAGAAATGATGGGAGGCAACACCAGTCTCAGCCAGTTTGTAGGCTGAACTATCAGGAGCTGGGAAGGGAAGAAATGCAGAGAGAAGGTGCTCACTCGTTAATTTTGTGTGGGCAGTCAGTGCAATATTTCACTGGTGAGTGCAGCAAGATGGAGTAGAGGTCTGAAAGAAACACATATTGAAATTTTTCTGGAGCCCTGCCTTGCACCTGGCAAATCCCAGGAAGTATCTGGCCTCTTGGGAAGTGACTTCCAGCTTCCCAGAGCAAGAGCAGTGTAAGAAGTCTCTTTAACTGTGCCAAGAGACTGCACTGGAGTCTCATGCTGTGGAAGGGAATGACACTGATGTGAGCAGGAGCTATGGCATGAGCAGGGCCTGGCAAGCAGTGTGAAAGAAAACCCAAAGGGCAGAGTGAGAAAGGGTTTCTGGTGATGAACTAAAGCCATGAGTACTGGGTACAGCAGCAGGGTCAAAACTGAAGTGAAGCTTGTCGAAAGGACTCAACGAACCTGATGCTGATACCTCTGGGAGCCTGAAAGAGTTAAAAGGTATGCTGTGGTCAAAGCAATATGAAACAGAAGCAGTTTTGGTAGCAGCACTTTGGGCTGGGCTGGAGAAGGCAGGATATTACAGAGGAACAAAACAGTGGCCCTTGGTGAAGTGAGAAGCTACATTTTCAGGCAGTTATCAGGCATTGTAATGTTGGCTCTGAAAGCCAGAAGAAAACCAGACACATACACTGACGGAGAAGCGTTTGCACTTCTGACAGCATTTCTTTATGTCCTAGGAAGGCTTCGTTCAAAGCTCAGGTGGAGCTGGAAGGTGCTTAGCTGCGCTGTCGTGTGGCTGCAGGCTCCACTCTGCTCTCACTGTCCCTGATGTCCCTGACTTACCCACTGCCACCAGGAGGGACCAGTGCCCATCCCTGCTGCCCCAGGACCATCCTCCTGGCGAGGCTGCTGGATGCAGCCCAGACCCCACTATCTGCTTACAAATACAAATAAACAGAATAATGTCAGCAGAACAATCTCCAGGACACCTGCACGGTAAGAGCTCCATCCAGAAAGTGCAGTTGAAAGACCCTTTGGTAGAGTAGGGAGTCAATGGTGTTATCCTAGATCCCGAGCCAACACTGTAATCACTAACATCGCAAAAAGAGGGAGGTATTAACAGAGTTTTCTTAATGGGTCCCTGTGTTGGTGTGGCTTTTTAAATGGCTGAAAGTGAAATGAAATACATGGGATCTTTTGTGAATATGTAATTACTTTGTTATCTTGTTTCAGTGAAAATCTAGAATTCAATTCAATTGAATTTGTAATCTCTTATTTTCAATTTTGCCATTCAGTTGCAGAACCAAAAAATCCAAAAAAAAAAAACCCAAACAAAAAACCAAAACCCAAACCTGTTATTTGTGCAGCCCTGAATTTTACCCTCCATATGCTGTAAAAAAAAGTATAGCTTAAGAGCAGCCTGTTTGATCACTCTCAAATCCCCACCAAACGCTTGCTGCCTGGATTAGGGTCTCCTGATATGTAGGAGGTGACTAATTGTCTCTCATTTATTTTGCAAGGATGCATTTATTGTTAGGTGGAGCTACCATCTGTCCCTCTTGGAGGCGAGAGTCCCAGAAGATTTTAATCCTCAATGATATAGCTTGAGGTGCCTCTCTAAAGGAGAAAGATTGGCCTACTTTCATCCCTGTGGTATGCAGTCTTCTCCATCAGGCAAGTTTTGAATGAAAGACTCTCCCTGTACAGCTAGATCACACTTCACTTCCTCTGAGAAGCGGCTGTGTGAAAGATGGATTCATTCAGTCAGATGGCCAAATTTAGAATATCTGAAAAAATTTAGTTTTAGGTCAGCTGCTTCCTTTTTTTCTTTAGTTTCTTCTTCCTCACTTTTTTTTTTTTAAAAGCCCCAACATTGATAATCATGCAAATTTTTTCTTTTAAAATGAGAATTTGAAATGCTTCATTTTGAATATGTCTAAGTAAGGTATTTAGACTTACTGGAAATTTCCCTTTCAAAGTCAACAGCAATTAGCTAAACTGGAACCACATTCATTAATAATACCCATTCCAAAAGAAAGAATTTTTTTCACCAGATGTTACACATACATATGCACACACAAAGTCAATTGAGTCCCCAAATCTGCTGCTTTATGTAAGGCATATTTCTCTTTCTTCACTTCTGCACGTGTGGGATTTTTTGGTAACGGTGATAACGATTTGAAGTAGCCTTCATCTGCGTGCTTTGTGACCTTTGCAGTCAGGACTACAATAAGCAGGGATGTGGTTTAGAGCGACTCCTGAACATGCTCTCCTGGTCGTATTTTCGTGCAGACTCTGGACTCCCAGCTTAAAACCTGTAGGGCTGGTCAGCTCAAACTCCCAGCTTTCCGAGTGCAGGCAACCTCGCTGTAGCCAGCACCAGTATCACCAACCCAGCAGAATAAACATTTTAATAAACAAAGGGAAAGTCACTCACAGGAGCGATAATGAGATCCAAGGCTGTCCACAAGACACCAAATTAAATCTGGCCTATGCTGGCAGTGACCAAAAAGCCAGCACCATCTGACAGCTGTCCCTGACAGCGAGGGAGATTAGCTGTGTCAGCCTGGCTGGCTGATGGGCCATCCAGATGGGCCGGGGGGCAGCCCCACAGCACTGCCAGACCTGGCTGGACCCTGATGTCTCACCCCAGCCAGCACCCCCTGAAGCATCCTGGCATGACCAGGCAGAGAGGTCTCCACGGTGCTGCCCCTGCTCCCCCTGCACCCCTGTCACAGATCTCAGTCTGGCTGAATTCAGATGTTGAAAGGGACGTGTGTGAAGCAGTGGAGGGAAAAATGGAATAAAGCAAGAGCAGAAGAGCTCTCCATGGGAAAGATGAGGCAGACGGAGATCCGACAGAGAGTAAGAAAACTGAAATACTGCCAAATTGACCAATTTTTATTGCCTAATCATTAGTCCTGGAAAAGCATTTTGGTACACTGTCCCCTTGGTAAAGCAGCACGTGTCCTGATTTATGAAGGCACAATCAGTACCTCCCAGTACAGGAGCAAAAATGTTGACTGAATTTGATGATAAATTTTCAGCTGGAGCAACTTAGGTAGAGAGGAGACCATTCGCAAAATTCTGGCTGTTCAACTAGCCTTTAAAATGGACTTTGCTGAAGTTGTCTGGCTTATAAATCATCATCCAAATCGCCATATGCTTCTGCCACAGAAGAACGAAAGGTCTAGAAGCAGAAAGAAGCACCTTCTGTGCTGTTATAATGCTGAACAGGAGCAGCAAAGCCCGGCTGCCTTGCAGCAGTGCAATGCCAGCATGTTGCCACTGACCCTGGCCACCAGCACTGCCCATCCATGGCATTGGGAAGCTGCTGCCATATAGAGGAATAGTGACAGATTTGCTCTAAGCTGTGCCTTGGGACCACCCTGGGGGCCAGACAATCAAGCTGCTCTAAATCAGCCTGATGCTCCCACCCTTCACACCAAGCTGCAACAGAGGCCTCAGGGGTAGAACACGTATACGGGGTGCTCTGAGCAGGCAGTTGAAAGAAGACTGCTGAGTTCTGCTCCAGCATTGCCCCCTCCAGAGATCTCACTCCTGTGTGCCTCAGTTTACTCATTTGGGCGTAAGAGTATTTAGCTCCAAGGGCTACTGGCAGAAGGATTTCACATTTAGACAGTGTTGAGGCAAGTGTCGGGAAATGCTTTCCAACGAGCAGTTGGAATGGCATCCATCTCTTGGCCTTCTGGAGAGTTATGTGACCATTTAATATTACCCATGACACCTGGCAATGTTAAGCCAATTCTCATTTTATTCAAGATTGCTCACAGAGTTCACAAGGGCCCAAGGTAGAGCAGAGCTCCAGGCTGCCAGGAGCAACAGAGTCCAGCCAGGTTCTGAGTCACAGCCAGAAAGATCAAGCTCCAGCTCATAAAATGGCAAATGGACACAGAGCTTTGAGGGCCTTTCAGAGCATGAGCCCTAATGCCTTTGCTTAGTTGATTTTACTTCCAGCCTGTCCTGCTCATCATCGTACAGACCATTTGGAGGAACAACATACGAGATGTGGCATCCTAAATAAACTCAGTAACACATCCTCAGCCTTAACGGGGTTGAGGGTAGTGTACTGTTCCTTGTGCTTTAGCCATTTTCTTACTATAAAGAAAATTACTTGGTTCCCAAGAGAGAACATGATCGAGTTTTACTTCGAGATACTCAGTAAATATGACAGTCCTAATGGAGGGGGATTCAGCCAAATACAAAAACCGCTTTAAGCATGACAGGATAAGAGAGAGAGGGCATGAAGGGGGGAGAGAGAAACCAGATTTATTATTACAGCTGATCGCATATGCTGCCTCAGAGGAGATGCTATGAAAGACACGGAACATCATAGGCACTAATTAGAAGAACAGCATCACCCCGACGTATAAATATTTTAGACTTCAACACATGTACTGTAGAGGTCATCAGCAGAAGGCCTAATGAGAGAAGAGTATTGTGAGTGGAAGCAGCTGTTCGCACTCCGATTTTCCCTGTATATAATATAAATGACACTGATAGATTAAGCACCCTTTAGGGAAACCTTTCGAAAACAAAAGACAGAAGGAGAAAACAGGATGATCTCTAAGACAGTGGGAGAGTTCAGAGGGGAAAGTTTGCTGTTACCTGGGAACAGTGAAGGGCAGCAGGGGTTACTGAGGCAGTCCTTTGGCAGGTACACTTCAAGCAATGGAAAATTAATGTGCTCCTTGGCATCTCCCACCGCTCTGCAAGTCATTATTTCTGCCCACTGGTGATCGGAACTGCCTGTTTCAGGTTTTCCCCTTCGCACAGGCAGTGTTTTCAGTTTCCTCTCTGTAAAGCACTTCTATTCAGCTTCCTTAGCACCATTTCTCACCTAAATGCCAGTTACTAACCCCTCTTTTTGAACGATCTGTTTGGCAATTGAAGGGCTGTACCAGTAAAATGAGTTTCTCCCTGCCAAAGCAGCAACTGCTAATTCAGGGCAGTTGTCATCTTTTTAACGTAAATTCCACTAGGCTCCACAGGAATCTTTGCTGGTCTCTGTGGCTACTCTTGCTTCTATTATTTTCTGCTTGAAGACCAATCTTCAAAGACTAATTTTAAATGGATTATTTGTCTTACAATTGATTTCCAGTTGAAAACAGTAGGAAAGAAGCTGCATGGCTCTCAACTGGAATTTCCTGTGGGACACACAACCACTCGAGCTCTAGGGATTGTTTTGAGCTAATCCTGTAGAGTGGATTTGATTTTACAGAGATTTGCCCAGCAAAGTAGACAGATGCAAAAGGTCAACGTTTTGCTACACACATCTCTTGGTTACATTTGTCCCCTAGAGTCTGGTATCATCCCCTGTCTGAGTTTGTGCCTCCAGCTGAGCCTGTTGCTCTGTAAAATACAATGCACTCACCTTGGTGGTGGGGGCTGTAAACTAGTTCATAATGGAGAGGGTATCAGACTGCACAAATTGCTGACTCAGTCTCTACAGCTGCCTTGGCTATATTCTTTACAAGACCACTTGTTCGTTAGCTGTCTCAGCCCAAAAAAACAGCTAGAGCAGTTGATGCTGAAGGTGCACAGTGAGAACATCGAGGTTCCACCTGGGGCTCAGTGGCCAGCAGGAGCTGCCCTGTCCTGCCAGCAGCACTTCTACAGCAGGCAGGAAGAGCTTTATAAAACACCATTTGCCGAATGTGCTGGGAGGATACTGGGGCAGCCAGAGAGGTTGGTGCTGTTCTGATAGTGTTCTGCGTCCCCCAGGTGTTATGGTACGTTGAATCCCTCTTCCTTCTACCTTCTTCATCGTAAGATAAACACCAGAGAATAGCCCTAAACACAGTGTTCTGCATGGCATGGGGCTGTCAGCTACCATGGATTTAGACACTGCAGAGCTGAAAGCAAAAGAGCCTGAGAAGTGAAACTGGCTGGAACTGGGAGCTGAACCTGGGAAAGAGGGTCGGGAAATACTGCTTGGGGTATCTGTTCCCCCAAACTGCAGGGTACCTTGCTCCTTGTTTGTGCTAGAGTAGGCCCCACAAGTCTTTCTAAATCACAGAAAACCATAGAAAATAATGCTGGAAGAATGAGGAATAACCATGTGATTCCTAGCAGGTGTTTGTCTCATCGGTTCTTAAAGAGTTCAGAGGATGACAATTACACAATCCGGCCAACACTAAATTATCTTGAAGATCAGATGGTTTTGTCTGTATAAAGTTGTTTGGGGTTTGGTTTAATTTTTGTTTGTTTGTTTTGTTGTTGTTGGTTTGGCTTTTGTTTGTTTTGGTTTTTTTTTTTTTTTTTTTTTTTTTTTTTTTTTTTTTGTTGTAGCAGATTAAGAGTATTTTCTTGTCTATTCTTTCTTCTCTTTTTAGTAGTGCATAGATCAGGCTATTCCTTTTCACTGCAATTGATGGAATATCTTCTGTTCTCTAAATAAAAAGTTTTAAAAATTCTGAACAGTTGTTCTCTGTGTGCCTTTTTACCTCCCACAAATTGTGAAGAAAAGTACATCAATTAATATGTTTATTTGCAGACAAAGGCTTGCTTTGCAAATGGAGTGGGTCAAGCGTATGTTGCCTGCCTCAGCTGGCGAAAGGGCAGTAATCTGACCACTTTTCATCATGTGAAATTAGGTTGTTTGGACTGGATTAGATCAGATTTGCTCAGATCCATCTCAGCTGTTACTCACCACTTCATGTTCTTTGAGATGGTCACAAAGAGTCCGATTGTTCATTTTTTCCAGCTTGACAACTCAGCGGCTTGCTTGTCCCTTTGAGTAGGTGTTAGCCTTTCAGTCTTGTGGATGTTCACTGCTTCACCACAATTCTTTTGGACCAACTGAAAGCAGCTTTAAGGCTGTCTCAGCCAACTGCTTCACTATTCTGTGGGGGATTTTACCAGGCGCAGGTAGTCTGAACACGTCCAGTTTATCCAATTGCTTTCTAACTTGCCATTTTCCTATTCCAATTTGAGTTGCTGAGTTTGTTTTTTGTTTTGCTTTGTTTTGTTTTGTTTTTCTACTGGTGTTAATTGCATCAGTCAGTTTAATGAGTGATCTCTGTTAAATTTACTTAATTTTCCCCTTCTTTAGCGTATTGCTAAAACACCCAGGCCTCTAATCTGAACAGTGGTCACGTTTTTGGTTGTTTGTTGCTCAGACCTGATATATAACCATGCATCAGTTGTTTGGACCTATGAGCCTCAGATAGCTGTCCTGAAGCTAATCTTAACACCTGAGGTTTCTTGACCTATTGCACACCTACAAAACACCACAAAACAGTTCATGGAGTGCAATATGGCTAGACAGTAAGTTCAGAGGAGGTCGTACTGTCAGCTTCTATTTGAAGCAGCCTGTCAGGGTCCAACAATTAAGCCCTGAAGCCTGAAGAGCCCATCTAAGGGTCTCTGTATTTAAGCCCTGAAAAAAAATCTCTAAGTCCAGCTATTATACTAAGTCCTTTTCCTTCTTCACAGACAGTCTGTGTGCGTTGTCTCTGCTGACCTTCCCCAAGGAAAGTGTTTCCTGCAGAGGACACACATTGTTTTCCCATCCACAGTACAAGGTATGCCTGCGTCTCCTGTGTCTCCTGGCTATGGGTTGTCTTTGACCCTTGAGTTCTCCATGCCATAAAGATTCCTGGAAAGATTGTTTTATCAGTTTTCACTGCAATTTCCCTTCATGACCTTATGTTATGACCTTGCAATTGTTTGGCACCTTCAGATTGCTCATACCTGCAAGCAGAAGCATCCAAAATGTCACTCAGATATTGCCACTGCCTCTCTCCAATACAGTGTTCTTTATTATCACCAGTCATGCTTTATCTGACTGACTTGCATTGTAAGAGCAGGAGCCTTGTTCATAACCAGGATCCCCTCCTCCCAACTGGGTACTAAAAACACCTGTGAGAAGCTATCATTTTCTCCCTCCCTCAGGGATTTTAAATGACCTTGGAGAAGGGGAGCATAAGTCAAAGGTGGAGCAGGTAGAGAAATGACAAAGGAGAATTGATGATATAACTATAGGCACAAGGTGGGGCTCCTAATTGTTTGAAAATCTTAAAAGCATTGGCAGAAATGTCACCTGCACTGTCCCTGATTCTCATCAGCAGATTACCTTTAATTATTTACAACAGTGGACTGGGTATGAAAAAGAGAGGCTAGCAGCTATCTGGTTTGGGCTCTGGGTGTGGTAACTGGAACAAAGTCACAGTGACCTTTGCAGAGAAAGCCAGGCAAAAGCGCATCTGGGCTGGCAGCTTATTTAAAACACAGATGCCAGATGGAAAAGGAAAAACGTGCTGACGGACAAGAGTAGGTAAGTAAGGAGAGAGGAGCAGAACTGTGGAGCATCTCAACGGTGTGGTCAAGGTGCAGTATGCAGTATGTCTGAACAACAAGTGTTCATATACACAACTTTCTGCCCCCTGCATGGGCTACTTTGGAAGTCAAGTATACAGTCACAAGTTACTCTGATGCCCCCCACTTGTTCTTTTTTAAGAGAGCAGAACTATGTCCCAGTTACTAAACTGCAACTGTATAGACTCTCGTTGCCAAAAGGGAGTGTCTCTTCTGATGACAGGGCTGCTTTGGAGGTAACAAGAATGAGTCATTTTACTCATCGGGGCTTTTTTGAAGATGCATGAAATCATCAGTTATGATGGGGTCATCATAAGCTCTAGATTATAGCCAGGAGGGCTGAACTGGTCTTTTTGAAATAGATGCTTACTCCTTCTTCTGGCTTTGCCAGCTAAAGGGTTCTGGTATAGGCTTCTAATAAGTTGTCTTGGGCAAGTCTTAGTCTGTTTTGGGATTTTGGCCAATGAAAAGAGATACTGATGTTGATATCAATTGTTTCTATGCAAAGGATTTTATAGGGAAACCTTGATGTTGGTGGATTAAGGTCCAGTGGAGGCAAGGCTCAAGATTGTGCAGCCAGTGGAAAAACAGCTTCCTCAGTGTAGTCATCCTTTTAGCGATCAGGCTTCTAACATTAAGCCATTTCCTGTTGTAGATGCTTTTTGGGCAACATTCCTGCAATCCGAGGAAAGGAAATGTTTGTTGCCAGTATTTTGGTGCAAAAGTTTAGGTTGAACCGACCTATGCAGATAACTTGATTTGGCAGAGAATAAAGTGCTGTTTATAGTCATGTTAAGAAGCGTGGGAATGCAAGGGTGGAGTTCCTCAGTGGATTTGTAGAAATGTGGGAGAGAGAAAGCAAGAAATGCAAGAGAAGGAGACTTGACTCTTGCCAGCCTCAGGCAAGGAGCGAAGCTTGTGAGTGAACAGCCTAGAGGATAGAGCTTCTGAGAAACGCCCAGCCTCCTGCACAAAGAAATGCTCCTCTGTGTTCCTCCTTCTTTCCCACAGCAGAACAATGCTTGTGAAAAATTACAGTGTGTTGGTCACAGCACAACAGTTTTAAAGCTGCATTTAACACATTTGTAATATATTCAGCTGGGCTTTTTTTCCACCCAGTAGTGAGTGTTCTGAAAAGCCTGCAACCCCAGAATTACCTGCAGTAATTCTTCTTGAAGGTTATATTTTTAGGAATATTTTAAAACATTTTAAAAACATATTTTGTCAGCACTAGTAGGGTTTGGAACCTCTCTAGGCTGCCCACAGGTATGAAAAGCCTTAAAGAATGTAAAAACTGAGGGAAATACATGTCATGGAAAGGGTTTGGAAAAATCAGCTACAGCCAAGTCTGTGTGATGCATACATACATACTCACATGCAAAAGTGTAATTTTCCTCCAATAAAAATCTGAAGCAGGCAGATAAAACTGCACTTAACATGCTTGCACTTCAAACAAGCATGTTGAAATGCCCTATGGCAGGAACCCAGAGAACCAGGACATCAGTTGTTTCCATGTGAGAGTGCCTGCGTATATCTACGTATGCATATAAACGAACGGGAAACACAAACCAGCACGTTTACATATGTGCGTGTATGTCTGTGGCCATATTTATATGTAAGCAGACATTTTCAGTCCCCTGAGCCATGAGCGAATTGCGGGTTGTGATGCCCGAGAGCAGCAGGGAGTTTCAGAGGCAGGAGGAGCCATCCTGCGTAGCAAAGCCAGCTGCTGGAGAAGGAGCTGGCAGAGGGGTGAGCGCAGCGTGGCAGCTGCTGGGGACAGGATTAGGAGGCTGCAGCAAGAGCTGTGCAGATTCTTCACTCGGCCTCCCTGGCTGGGCATGGTGCAGTGGAAAAGCACTTTTTTGCCGAAAGCTGGTGGGCTTCATTTCATCTTGACTATGCCCCTAGAAGAGAGCAACGAGAGAAGCGACAAATTGAAACACAGGCAAGAGCGAGATGACAACAAAATCAAAGAGTCTTTCTGTGGTAGAACAAAAGGACAGGGAAACCACCAGCAGGAA
>NW_010433077.1:67349-71221 GCF_000710305.1 Buceros rhinoceros silvestris
TCATACTGAGGGGGTGATGGGGTTGGCAAGATGTGCAAGGAAGATGATATTACCAGGCACAGTTTATGTGAGTCAGACAAGAATAATAGAGGTATTACAGTGCAGAAAAGATGGGGCCAGCGAACTAATGCTAGCAGAGATTAAAGTTCAGCTACCCATCTTTCTCTCCTCCCTGACTTCTTCTCATTAAAAGAGTCAAGAGGATCCTGCGGAGAGGAGTGAGGACTGCTATAGTTTCTCTCCAGAGCCATACTGCCACAATGGCATGGGTGACAGTGGTAAAAAAAGAGGATGAGAAAAAAAAATGCACAGAGGAATAGACCTGATGAAAGAAGGGTGAAGAAAGTGTGAGAAGAGCAGAGGGAATGTGGAAAGTCAACACAACAGAAAGAGGAGAACACTCACAGCAGTGAAGTCATAGATTTCTGTGACTGGCAAACACAATGTCTGAAAGAAGACAGACAGAAACCCCAAAAGCTGGAGTGGGAGTAGTATTTAAGTTAATATGGCAGTTAAGTGAGTACCACCAGTCTGTCTGGGATCAGCTGAAGAGTAAAAGAGCATCAGCAGGTTGTTATCAGGTAGTGAGGATGTCTTGATGGATGCTGAAGCTTCTGAAGCCAGAGATTGTGAGAGCAGTGACACTGGAGATACAGAAGAAACTGTATTTTTGCAGCTTATTTCTAGATTCACCTCAACCACACAATAATACTTTAAAAATAGAAGATTTTAATCACTGAGAAAAAAAACCCCAAACAATTTCTCCTAAGTCTCAATCTCAAAATGATACAGCAGGGACTTGAAATTGAAATCACCATTCCATATTTGAAGGCCAGAACAAGCTCTGAGAAATAGAAAAACATAAAGGGTTCTCATGAATAGTAAGCTTATGCTTTATTGTGCTTACACTTGTGCATTTAAACAGGTTTTTTTACATTTAAAACTACACTATTATGTTCACACTTCTACATTTAGAACGACTATGCGCAAAGTAATTCAAAACATTCTGCAAGTCTAAGATCTTTAACTAACATTCAACTCCAGAACGAATGGTGAATTCTGAATCTGATTCTCTTCTCAGATGGCTATCAAGGAAAAGTACCTGTAAACCCGCTGGAATTGCACCAATGTAAAACAGATGTGAGTGAGTGTCAGCTCTTGACGTTCACAGAGGATGGCTGTAAACAGGGTGTCAGCACGTTTCCTCCTGATGCTGATACAAAGCCCTTGTTAACACAGTGTGATGACACTTGAATTGTCATGAAGCCGCGTTACTCATTTTCAGCAGAGGACAGATACATCAAGATTGTAGACAGGATGAAAGTAGAGCTATATCTGCTTATAATCATGCGTGACCAGCTGCTCTGAAGCAGTAACAACTCTGCACGGAAGCAGTGTGTAGAAGTGGTGAATGTGTATAGCAGTTCACCATTGGAGCACATTTAAATTTTGAGCACAGGCTAAAAAGCCTGGAGAATGTGAAGTCTGTTACAAAATTGATATTATAAGGGGGAAATGGCTGATAGTTTTTTGCTTGTGCATATAGATCTGTTATTAAGTATTTACATGGTATTGTACGAAGACAATAGAAGACTGGAAGAGTAGGTTTAAGTGAAATTAAATGAAATGTCCCAGATAACTTGTCCCAGAAAACCTGCCTCAAACTTTAGATGCAATATGCCTTGCCTGAAAAACACAGATGAGAGATAAAACAGCCTTCAAAAACTTTGGCAGAAACTTACTGCACAAAAATAGAAAGTTAGAAGTTTTAACAAACGACTGTTGGTTTGTGAACACAGGGCTAATTGAACAAACTGGCAGCTTTACTGAAGAAAATACATCCAGCTAAATATATACCGTGATACCAAACTCCCAGGCTAGCCTACTGAAAACCTCTCATCAGTTTAAAAAATGCACAGTTTTATCTGTCTGCTAAGAACTGCTTTATCCTACAAAAAGGATTGCTAAAATTGTTCTAATCTTGGAGATTTAGTTTTGTGAGGAACTGTTACTGTTTCATCTGGAAGACATTTCACTGTGTCATCCATACAGTGCTGGAAGCAGCACCATTTTCCAGTGTCACAAACAACCTCCAAAACAACTGCAGAGCTATATTTGGAAACATTTTTCATTTGCAGACTCTATTTTATGTCACCTATGAAGCACAGGAAGGACCATCCCCTGTCCTAAACAAAAAGAAATTGACTTTTCCCTGTCCTAAACAAAAAGAAATTGACTTTTCCCTTCAAAATGCTGTTTGTGATGTCCTGATCCATTATACTTGCAGAGCCAGACTGGACCTAGTGTGGGCTGTTCACTACAAGGGAAGTTACCTGGTTTTAGCCTATTGAACCTCTGGAGATATAACCACAAACAACTATCTTAAATGAGAAAAAAATAGGCACTGATGAGATATTCTAGAGGTGCCTATGTCTCTTTCTTGATAAAAGAAGAAAAATAGAAGACTAATTTACACAGGGAACCAAACTTTAAGATGGCTAATGTTGGCAGAGAGGACTACTGCTCCTGACGACTAAACTCCAGCTCCCCAGGTTCTGTATCAGGAAGATGTAGGCTATATTCCATGCAAAATTTTACACTGCTGTTCAACAACCCAGAAAGAATCAAAATAAAATTATTTCCTGCAGAAGAATCTGGAGAGAACCTGGTTCTCAGTACATGGTGTCCACAACAGCCAGTAACTTGCATTCCTAGAAAGTGGTTGCATAAAGTCACAAGGCTGAGATTTGCCTGTACCCAACTTTTCGTACCAATTAGTGACAAACATTTTTGCTTTATACAATTAATTTCAATTATTATTCAAATAGTTTCTTTCCAACTACAAACATACTACTACCATGCTCCAGCAAGGCACGCTGGTTCTTGGAGCAGTGCCACCTTGTGCTGATTGACCTTGACAGACTTTGGCATCAAAAGATCCAAGGAAAAAGAAAACCCATAGTCAAAACTTCTGAGAAAAAACTCTGCCTTGAGATTTGAGAGCCACAGCCTGAAGCTGAACCATCATCGATGTATTTGTATCTGTGACAGTTTAATCAGGTAGGTTTTATTTTTGTATGTCTAGCTCCTGGCTATTGAAAAAATTTAATTATACATAAAATGGAAGAGATCTCCTTGGTAGTCACTATCATCATTAGTGTGCCCTCATGTTCCTCGCCATTTTGAAGTGCAATATTCTGATGTCTATCCTATGCTTCTCTAATTTCAGGGCCATACTGTATCTACTTCCATGGATGATTTACAAGTTTGCCAGACTGAAGGCCCTAGGACTAAATCAATGCTAAGCACATGAACCTCCTATCCAACTCCAACAGACAAAATGGCAGAAGCACAGGACATATTTTTACAAGAACACCAACCATCTGAGCCCACCATCATGTGCACCGAAGGGGAACACGCTGTGTCGCACAGAAGGTAGTAGCAGCAGTCAAGCAACTTCTGGTACCTTTGCACAACAAGGACGGCATGGCTGCCTTGGTGTGTCCCCAGCTTGAGGTTTCTGTCCAGAGGCATCTTATATCAGAAAGTCTGGCGTGTGCACTGTCACAAAGCAAGGCCTTTCAAGCTGTGCATCTCAACTGAAATTCCCAGCTATATTTTGGTCTTTACCCCATGAGAATGTCCTCAGAGACTTTCTGTCCCCACCTGCCAGAACTCTGCCAGGGCCCCTTGAGGGCTGGAACATCCCTGCCCTACTACCCTGCCAAGCCTGTTTAGACTTGGCCAGGCTCATCAGAAACAACCAGACCCTCTAACAACAAGCAAGAGGCTCCCTCAGAACACCTCCGGATCTTTGTCTCATGTGACAAGTACCCCTCTTGCTGTGTTAGTATGCATCGCACTCCATTCCT
>NW_010433077.1:71306-72716 GCF_000710305.1 Buceros rhinoceros silvestris
TTCCTGCTCTCAGCTGTGCCCCAAGGTACGGCAAGCTCTGGTGAGGAGCCAAACAGATGCTGGTGCCTTTCTGGATCTGGGGGACTGCTGATGCCTGGCCCATTGATAGGAAAAGAAAAAGCCTGAGCAATCAGGACAGTGTGTTGTTTTTCTCTATTTCCCAGTAAATGCCTGAATAGCCAATACAACAGTATTAATCTGTACCTACCTGCTCTGAAATGCATTTGTCACTTCTGCAATACACGGATACCTCGTTTCAGTTCAAGTTCCCCTAGTAAGTTCCCATGGGCGCTTCCAAGCCTAACTCCCGTTGATATTAACCTCTCTCTTGGCTGTGTAGAGAGGTCTCAATAAGGTCATAAACAATGCTTACAGCCTCCGTGAGGCTCTCTCACTGCCACGGTTGTGTGAAGTCATGTGAAGGGGTCTCAGTGCCCCTTGCCTGGTCCCGTTCATGCCCACAAACACTGGCAAGCAATGCTGGTGCGCTAATCTGTTTTTCACCTGTGAAGGACTTGGGTTTGAATTTCACTCTTCTTTTACTCTGCATTAAAAAATGCTTCTGGAAGCATGGAGGGTAAATATTCAGGTTTTTTGTTGCTATTGCCCCTTTTGATTGTTCTTAGTTCGTAAAACCTACAGAAAATGTTTTTCACATAAACTGGTACTTCTAGTTCCAAAACCTACCTCAGAATTATACAGAGATTTTTCTGAAAGCAATGGACAAAACCCAGAAAACCGGTATCTACTTGAATGCATTCTGATTTATGTTCTGGTGGGCCCTGTCCTGCTTGGAAAGTTTTGCTTTCCTCTCACTGACTGGAATTTTTGGAATATACATCATCCAATTACATAGTTATATCATGTACATCACATATTTTATGCCTTTACTTTCAACAGCTTTGTAGTATGACTGTGGTGTATTTATATTACATAAAATACATACCAAACAGATACGCTATTTTGCACAAACAAAGATTTTATTTCACTGGTGAGGTAAAACTGATTTAAAGAAAAAATACATCTAAACTCTTAACCTGGGCAATATAGAATTCATGTATTTTTTAGTGTTCAGCCCTGAGTATTGAACAAATTAATTTACTCACTTTTTAATTTACCATTGCACTGTCAAAAGTATTTTGAAATCACCCAGAAAAAAAAAATCCATACTGCTCACATTTACCTGAGCGTAACTCCATGCAAAAGAATCCAAAGGCATGCAGAAGACTCAATTCGATTCACAGTTACACAAATAATCCTGCTGGGCTTGGATCTGCTCTGCCTAGTACTTTCTGTAGCTGTTTTGGTCTCTGGCAGAGCCTGCCAAGTGCTTCTCCCCTCACCTGGCAGTGTTTTAATGTAGTGCCTTGTTAAGGGTTGAGGGACCAATTTACCTTGATTTACCTTAAC
>NW_010433078.1:0-18535 GCF_000710305.1 Buceros rhinoceros silvestris
CCGGTTCCTCCATGTTGAACCCGGGACACCAGCCTACTATATAATCCTTGTCTTTTGATCTAATGAGGCTATCGGAGACCTCTGAAGTACTGTCATCACTACGCACCATGCTTCAGAATCCACCTCAGTGGACCAGCCCTCACAATCATAAAGCATGGACAACTCTTGCAACCTCTGTGCCTTTCAGTATCCTATATGAAGGAGTTAAGGTCACAGAATTTCTTTCCAAGAAGTTCAAGGTGACCCATATAACCTGAAATTAAATAAAGCACAGTTCAAAACACCTGGCAAGATACTTCTGCAACTACCTATACTGTCAAGAGAACTAGGTAAAAAAATATATTCAGCTTCAGTGAATTCAGTGCCACAATCAGTTTTTACTGTTTTCTGCTCACGTCTGAAGAAGGTGGTTTATTATTTGCTTAATTACACTAAAGATAAAGGCAACTAAATCAATTATCTTATAAAAACATGTTTTCTGTGCTATGTTTACGAGTGCTTAAAGAATATACCTCATTACCAAACTGAAGGTTGTTTGGGTAGATACTGAGAGTGGATTATTTCCTGCTTTGTTTCCCTGAATGCCTACCCTCTGTAATTTGTTAGTGTTCCCACTGTAAATAAACCAACACAGGGTTTTTCCACCAAGTCCTACACTCATTCTTCTAGATCTGAACCCTCTCTAGCAGAGCTTATTTCAAAATTTGATTCCCTGCTCTCCAACGCTAGCAACAACTAAAGCATTCTGCAATAAACTGGAATATTTGGACTGTTGTACATATGAAACCTTATCACCTAAAAAAAGCCTTTAAAACCTAGTATGGAAAACTTTACATAGTTTTGTTATTTGACCCACAATTTGGTTTCTCTGATTTGTGATAAGCATTACTGCCTTGTTCCCCCCAAATCACTAGTTGTAACCTTTTCAATAGCTTATGTAGTGTTACTGAAACACAGAAGTAAACACCCAAATTTACATTTAGTGTCAGTTCATTGCATAATTCTTAAAGACAAAGCTGAGCTATTTAAAACTACTCAGCTTCATAAAATATACTTATTCCCAGACCAGCTTGTTTTGGTGCTTATGGGTGGTTTTTTATGCTTCACAAATGGTTAGGTTTCTACTGTCACAACTTCTCATAAATCATTTTTCCTTGGACTACCCACCAACTACATGATAACCAATGCCTATCCTGCCCACTTATTAATACTCTATTATTGACTTAGGTTTTTTGTTGGATTTCTTTTTAAGACCCATCAGGTCACTTGATACACTGTCTTGACAAGATCAACTAGCACTTTTTGAACACCGTTACTTCACCACAACAGGCTGAGAAGATCCATTTTCCATACTGTCTGACATGCATCTTCCTTTAATTCCTTATTGCAGTAATTTCTATGGTAGTGTGAATGGGATCTGTTCATTGTGACAGACCTACACCTTTGACATTCTCATCTGTGCAGCAGCTTCTTCATTTGTAGCATTGCTAAGTGCTAGCCTGCAGAAGAACAAGATCTACTTCATCAATACCCATGCTGAGAAATTTGGCTTAGCAAGACAGTAGAGTCAAACCAAATATTTAAAATAGCCATGTACAGTTCTCAAGCTAGTAACATAAAAACTATGCTACCTCTGCAAGCTACCCTGTCACACCCTGTCTCTTCTGCCTGCAAACACCATTGTGAATAGTTCAGTCAGTGTCTTGAGAAATAGTTTGACACAATTATTTGCAATTTTTTACTCTATTTTAACAAGGTTGCAGAACCAGTTTTAGACAAGATCAATACACCTGTTTGATCCAAAAAGCATTTTCATATTTTCATTGCCTTAACCTCTTCTACAGTACATTTGCTTAAAACAAAATGAAACACTAAGCAAAACAAACTGGAAATGTGTAAAGCAAAAGTGGTAAATCTGTTAAGACCATATTTAGAACCTCTGTCTTTTTATTCAAGTGATCAATTTATTATAGTAAAATAGAGGACATTTTACCCTGTAGTTATTTTTTATCTCCATTTGTCTTCAGCACCTCTGTTTTATAATACACAAGCATCTACTACTCAATCAAATATGTCCACTACACATAGGAAGTAAACTACCTCTTCGCTAAACAGGAACAAGTCAAAAATGCAATGTTGCTTGGACTGGAAACAGTTTCAGTCCTAGAACATGAACTTCTCTCTCCTCACTTAAGGGAGAGGTTTTTAAAAATCCTAGGAGAACACAGTCAGAATAAAGCTGATTCTAAGTTACATCAGGTTTGTAAATTTTGATTGAGGCTATTCCATGTCTTAAGACTCTGCTGAGCTTGGAACTGCTGCGCTCAGGCCAGTAAAGCTCCAAAGTTATCAGGTTACATGTATATTCTGAAAGCCATTACTTCCCCAGTATTTTTACTGTTTAAGTCTGGAAGTCAGAGTAGCAAAAAGTTTTCAGAAGACAGAAAATACACTTCTGAGGCCACAAAACACAGGTAAGTCCAATAGAGAGTTGGCTACCCAGCTGTGCAAGCAGCTCCTAACTAGGTTGGAAAGGCCCCTTCTCAAGTTGTAGTTGGCCTTTGTAGCTCAGAGGTTGATACCAAGTCACTGAGAGACTTAGAACTATCAGCATCCACCTAAATCTATGAAAAAAAAACCTGATCAGGATCACCATACGCCTGACATAGTTCTTTATCTATTCTGACTGCAATTTTTGATAATATAGATATATTGTCAAGCAAGTTGCAGTCCTCCATTTTCAAGTACAGAATAATAAAACACACAGGCCGTACATTTGCTTTCCAAGTGCTGCCTCAGGTTCTCCACAAACCTAAAATTCAAAGGGCAAAATGGATGCAACTAAGGTCATCTGAAAAAATAACCTTAGAAATAGGAACTGACTGGAAGATGTGAGAGAAAGCACTCAAAACCTCTCATTGGATATTGACAGAGCACAACAGCTGAAATCTGAAGTCAAAAGACTATAGCTAGACTATACAGACTAGACTGTAGCTAGACTATAGCTACAGACATAGCCACTTGTAGTATAGACAGAAGACAGATAGAAAACAGAACTGTAAGGCTACATGCTTTGTATATCATGTAGAACTTCCCTGGTCATGCTACTTTTTTCACACTGGATTAAGCCACTTGGTTTGATGTGTTTATTTTGCCCCACCTTGTGGTGAAAACCAGTTTACATACTGTGCTACAGCCATCTGGGTAATCTCAGATGGAAAAGAGATCAAAGACCAAGAAGATCCTAAAAAGCACATTTGTTTACAAAATTAGTCATTGAGGACCACCTCAGCTGCAGAAACTATCACTTGACTACTTGCAGCAGATACAGAAGTAACTTAACTCTGAGAAGATACAGTTTTAAGGAGAGGGCAAGTTAATAGGTTTTCAAATTTCATTTTACCTCATAATGCACTATCACCTCAGTTTAGTAAGTCTGTGCTTCAGTACTATTCTTTTCTGACAGTAATACTGAACCCTCAACAAGATTCACAAAGCCAGTTTATATGAAGAACTGAGCTTATATAAGCATCTCATTATGACTATCCACCACCAGTCAAGGGCTTAAATTGTCTCTTCCCACAACTCCTAGTAGTAGTCTAGGTAGTTTTGCTTTACATTTATACTGTGACCAGCCCCAAGCACCTACATTAAACTTATCCTATTAACAACACAGTTATGAGGGAATTTAGCCAAGATGGTAGCTAAAGTTGCATGTGTCATGTAAAGCTATGTGTCAGCTTCTCAGCACATGCACTCACACACACACAGAGGTCCCTAGTATCAACACTGCCAGGTCCAAGTTCCAAAGCACTGTTCAAATATTCAGACTGGCACAATGCCTGCACAGAAACTGCTTATTTATCTGGTCTATCGAAGTTCTAAAGAAGCAAGAAATCTCCTCAATGATATTACTAAGAATACCAAGACACTCGTTATGGAAGACCGGTGAATACACTTTTTGTATTGCCATTGGGTTAGAAGGTAAAATGCAACATATTAATAAGTTTGCAGAACTTCACTAACAAGTTTGTGTTATAAATTTTACGTCCTTTCATAAAGACATTGACTTACCTAGTACTGTTACCGTTGTTGATGACTGTGTATTTCCAAGCGGGAATGTAACTGCCTTGCAAATATATTCTCCTGCATCAGCAAAGCTTACATTTGTTAAGATGATTGTTGTATCAGTAAGAGATTTTTTCTTGAATGACGCTTTTCCTTTGTATTCTCCCTGAATAGATATTCCATACTCAGGATGATGTACAGCTATAGTATGTGAACTTTTTCCATGTACCTTCTCCCAAGACACTTGTGTTATGGTTTCGTTTACATCGATCACACATTTCAGTTCAACATTCTTCCCCCAAACTGCTGTCACATGTGGATCCACAACTGGTCCAGCTAAGGCACCTAAAAACAAAGCAATCCATAGTTGGTACACAAGCAGGTTATGCCTTTAAGTCTTCACGTTAAGCCTTCTTCAGTAATTAACTTGCCTTTTTCAAAGAGAATTCCTACTTTCTTCTGAATAACCATATTCTACCAGATTCACAGCAGCATGGGAACATTACAAAAACATGCTTTAAACAGAAATGTCAAAGCCACGTGTAGATTAACCATTCTTTAGAGAATACTATCGCTAATACACAACTTGCTATAAAAATCTTATCTTGTAACTTCAAGGCAAACATAGCATCATGAAGTTTTCTTCTTTTTCTTCAGATTTGATGAAGTTTCTGTTTTCCCTTCCCGCCCCCCCACCCCACACACACTTGGAATACAGAAAAAGTAGCTTGTGTTTCCTGTCTCGTCTTCTCAATCATGTGTGCTCTGATAGGTCATATGTTCCAGAATGTCTTTGAAACATGGAATGAGCTTCTCACTTCACTTAACTGATGACACTGTCAGACGACTTTAATGAAAATGTTCATCCTACTGTTCAGAGAGCAGTATTTACCTTGTTCTGATCAGTAAGAAACTCTCTAGTACTTTTCAAATGCAGCCTAGTATTATTGTCATCTCCAGTACCTTTAGAATTTTCAGTTTTAGCTAAGTTCCTATACACTAACTGATTTTTTTTTTTTATTCAGTCCATGCTGGTAATACTTCAGATCCACGTATATCACAAAACTACCTTGTGTCTAAAACTACCACAGGTTAAGCAGGTGGGTATTCCTCCTAGTCAATCTATTTAACACTCCTATTTTCCAATATATCTGCAAGCATGCTAAGACAACTCTGTGTGCTTCACAGGTAATACCATTAGTTGCATGCAGACACGGACAGTCCACATCTTGGCTTCTCAAACTGCAACAGTTCCTCTCTCCTGTTAATTCTAACAACTGAGAGGACTTTTAAAAAGCAGACATTTACTACTCATGGCTCCACACTTACTTAATAATACCATGATACTGGCCTACTTAAAGTCTCAAGATAAAGTAAATTCAAAGCTGAACAATGGATTATCTCATTTGAGAGCGCAGAGAGGGAAAGCACAAGCTTCTTGTTCTAATATTTTTGGTAAAACACCTTCCAGATGATTAAGGTTTTGGCCCTTTGAGTTCTGACACCCCCTGCTCCCTCCCCACAATGAGCTGCAGTATCTCTTCAGTTTCCCACTCATCACGACACAAACCAGATTTCAAGGCCCAGTAGAGCACATGCATCTCAGTCCAAATTCTACAAGCTATTGTTTTATTTCAGATAAAAAACTAGATTTCATCATTTTTAAAACGAAAATTTAATCAGATTTACATTATGTTCACTACCTCTCCAGTTTCAGACCACTGCAAGAACCTTACTCAAAATAGCAAGGCACAGACCATAGGCACTCTCTCACTCACGTTGTCAAAGAACAACCCGAAAACTAAACAAAACAAAAAAATCCCTAAAAGTCATTACTAGTATTAAAAGCCACAGAACTGGAAGGTATCAAATATTGACCAGGATAACAAAAGCTGTTCGCTACTAATTCTTAATCAGATTTCTCTAACAAAAAAAAAAATACTGAGAAAATACAGGGTCTTGAAAATACAGTGTCCTTAATACAACAAAGTACTCATGCTACAAAATGAGAGCACACTCTCCACACTTCCAGCCTTACTATTTGTTGCAATAAACAGCAAATTTAGAGATTTTCTAAATGGAACAGCCATGCACAAGTTAAGTACAAATGCAATCCATTTTGTCACCTGCTTAAGAGCACACCACAGGCAAGACAGAGACCACATTGACACTTCTAGTCACTTTGCACTAGCTGTCTTGTGCACAAGACAATAAAGGCAAACTGCAGAAGAGCAGAAAACCTTAGGTTTTTCCCCCTACATCAGCAAGTTATTCAGCTCATGGGTATATATGGCCTTAGTATACACTAACACCGGGAATTCAGAAGAGTTCTGATCAAGAGCAGAGCAGAACAACAAGAACACCCCATTTTGGTGACAGTGTGAGTTGCTCTGTCAGAAGACACTCTCTTAATAGTCAAGCTGAGCATTACGGTTAGGTCAGTTTAATTTTAGCTGACATCAGAAAGCTTACACTCATTCTTCCAGCCCTCCTTCTCCTGCATCATCACTCATCAGGAACCTGAGAGAGCCTAATCAACAAAATCTCACTTGTTTTCTTCCTGTTGTAGCCTTCTGAATGGGCTCATTCCCTGCTCAGTCAATCACAAGTGGCAAAGGAACGGAGGCAACAAAAACAGAGTTGAACATTTTTAGACATTTTCAGATTTGTTTAGCTAGACAATCAAATCATATAAGGACACTGCAGAAAACGAGCTTGAAACCTCAACTTGAGGCTTTATAAAAATATATGCTTACATTACTGGAAAGAAGTTAGTGTGTGTCTTTTGAGTACCAGAGCATGATCAAATTACTTGTCAAAAAAAAGATCAGAACCAAACAATAGAAGAGATTTAATATTAAGCAGTACAAAATACTTTACATAAAGAGAGAGAGCATTATAACCTAGTGTTGTTCTCACCTAAGGATCTGCTTTTTCATAGTCCTTGCTTAAAGTGGAGTGCTAGTTTGTCAGTGAAGTTTTTTGAGGGAAGTGGGCTGGGAGCAGAAACAGGGCATGAGGTTGACTGCTGTGAACATTATCTTTACTAGACAGCTCAACTTCCCTTTTTTGTATAGCACTCCCTTTTCTTTCTTAAAAAAAGCAAACCAGCAGTGTATTATTTCCATCTTTAGAAGAGCAGTTCTTAAAACTTTGTTCAGTGTTTACCACAACAGTATAACAGGCATACAAAAGTCTACCAGAAGGCAAAATATTTGGTGAAACGAGGCATTGCAATTGAATAGCCTGAAGCTGAAGCTACCTAAACTCTTAGCCTTTTTCTGCCTTTGCCAGCTATCTCAGGCTGCTTTTAAATTTTATTAATGTTCAAGGGACTCAGTCTTACGAGTCCAGATGTCAACTTTATTTGATACAAAAAGGAAACTAGGAACTTTACGATAACAATTGTTTAAATGACGACTTATTTCTAGATTTCCCCCATTGCACTACCATGGCTCACAGACATTCACTGCTTGGAAATGCACCTATTAACTTCTGAACATCAATGTTTCATACCTAATGGACCAAATGGACCAAAACTAGGCTCCAGTCTTAACTTCATCTAACATGTATGCAGTTATCCTCTACGGGATAGAGGATACGTTCCAGCCTACATTCTTACAAAGGTAAGCAGAACGTCATTTCTAGTTCAAAATTGTAAAACAGAGGTTGGACAAAGGCAAAATTTTTCAAGCAACCTAGAAATTGAAGACACCGGCCACAAGAACTAGTTGAGTTTGAGAACTCATGAAAAGGTCAGTCTCTTAACTTCAGTACTATCTCCCTCAAAAGTTTACTGTTGCTGAAGCAGGGGTTTTTACTCAAAACATCAAGTTCAAGACAGACAAATTTTCTAGGATGGATTTTTTTCTACAGAGGATGTTCTGTAGAACTCAACTACTCCATTTCCCACAGATGATAGAAGGGACAGTCAATTATCTGCCTCTAGCTGCTGAATCAGCACGTATACCTATCTAGACGCAGATAGCAAGGAATACAGATATTTGTGGGTCAGGCTGCCACATGTGCTTCTGTCTAGTTTCACTACTTCCACACAGGGCAGAGTTGCATCCTTGCATGTTCTGCATCCCACCACGTGGCACAGACCTTTAGCATCAAGCAGCAGGAAACTAAATACAATCTAAGACAGTAGAGAAAGTTTGAAAAAGTTTGGGCTCATGATTCAAACTGAGTTGTGAAGGACACTCTTAGAAAGCAAATTCATACGGTTAAAGCTTTAAATCTAACTACTCATATAAAGTTCCATGAACTGTAAAATTTCATCTGGAATTTCAACTTAAACCATATTAGCAGTGTCTGGTTTACATGCTTTTCAATCAGTCTTCTATATATGTTAAGACATAGCAAATTAAGACATTCATGTTTACCCTGGTACTGTGCATTCAGATGTTTACAAGGCAATGTGAACTAGTGAGGTAAGCTATGAGGCAGCTCTAAGTTCTTCCACAATGAACATTCCAACCTTTGTTTAACTAGACAAATCTCCCAATTCCACCCTCTTTAAAAGGAAACAAACAAGAAAACAAAGTACTCTTTCCATCAAATGGGTCAGGCTCAAAACCAGGACTGAAGGAGAACATCTCATCCCTAGTTCCATCTCCCTCAAAAAAAAAAAACCCAAACCCAAAAACCTAGTAGTATGAGAAAACAAGTAGATCAAAAGTTATCCATAGAAATTTACACCACTTCCTCTCCCTAAACATCATAAAATGTTTCACATTTCCATTTAAATAAATGTAAATCCCCAAGTACCAATACACTCAAAGAAAAGCAAAAAAATATCAGAAAATTCAATTATTTATGTAACTCAAGCATTTCATTGGAAAGTTTGAGGAAGAGTTCCAAGCGATCTTCAAAATCTTTCGAAACACAAAAGATGAGTAAATAGTTCTGATGAACTGACTTGGAGGAAAAGGTTAAAGTCCTCCTATGTGGCATCCAGTTTAAACACTTAACAAAATACCTAACCAATATAGCGCAAGGTCAAAAAGAGCATTGCTCTTCTGTGTGTATCCTGGTAGGGCTGCCTTACATGTAACTGCATTACATACAGAAAAAAACTACTCAATTATAAGCTCTCATTTCAGGTCCTTATTTGCAACAATATATTCAATACACTTGTACCACCTGTGCTCAAACGACCATTTGGTTCACCCAACCTCACTACTCTGCAAAGATTTCAGACTACATTGCTTTTAGAAGTCTCATTCCTAGTCCTCTTACTAGCACGATTCACATTTTTTCCACCTGTTTCAAGACCATTCTCAATTTGCTTTGCAAATTGAAGAACTAATACAGTTACACATGATGGAATCACCAAGAACAGAAGAAAAAACATTAACTCAGAAGACATCTAGGATAGCAAAATCATTTCATTTTTAATGTGTGATCAGTAGCATTTAAAAAAAAAGATGAAACCAGGAGTTCTGTATTCAAGAGCACCAGTGCTTTTAGCTAGCACATGCTTATTCAGAGCGCTTTCAACTACCTATTTCATCCTCAGGTCTACGGCATTTGGGGTTTAACTCAGATGTTATATTCAACCTGATCAATTAGATAGCTGTTTTCTCACCATGTTTTTTTACCATTTGCTGCATCTGTTCCTATACTTTCCAGTTACTCTCTTCAGTAAAGATTTTCCTCTTCAGAGGAACAGCCAGCTCACAGCAGGTAATCAGTCTTCTCTATTACTTATTTCTCATATTCTGATCCACAAGTAGATATTCAGCTTTTGTCATGTATTCTCTTCAAAGCTTTTAACTCCTCAAAGCTGTATATATGAATCTAAACAAAATCTCTGTTAGTATCAGTTTGCCCTCAACTGAGTCATGGTGACACTCAAATCACTCCTTAGAGACTAGTTTTGTCATTCTTAACCACAAATAAGACTTGAAGTAACAGACAGTCTTCAGCTTTGAGCAAAGTAACTCATTCTGAGTTCATTCATTAATAAGTTATGTTATAACCTTATGTTTAGACATAGGTTTAGAGTTGCTACAGGAAACAAAATCAATTTAATTCAAACAACAAAACCACAACCAAAGTCACCAATTACAGTATGACACAAAAGAGAACAAGATATTAATCACACCTTCCTCCCACCCCTTCCCCCTTTTTCCCAGGCCCAGGTTTACTACCACTACATCTACCCCCCCTCCTTGGCCCATGCCAGAGAAGACTGGCAGGAAGAACACAGGATAGTGGATACAATCAGTCCTTCCTCTCCATGATGTTTCAGCCGCTGCATCCCCCCCACAGAAGACAGTCCAGCATGAACATCTCGAGCCCCCCTCCAGTGGGGGTCTGCTGCTGGGGTGTCAACTCTCCCAGCACTGAGCCGACCCAGTGCCAAACCTCCTCAAAGTCACCACATTTTTGAGTCATCCCACATCTCTGCTCTGCCAAGTTCTCTGCAGACTGTCCGCTTCTCCCACCAGTGCTCTACGAGGGTTGCGGCTTTCAGCCAACTTGCCACAGACCAAAGGAAAAACTGCTGTACCAGTGTGCATTCCACAAACTTCTACTGGCTACTTCAGTCACTCTCCTTCCACCTCACCCACCCCAAAACAAAAGAGCGCACTGGAAACAAAAAGAGTTTCCCCCCTTAAATAGGCTTATTTGCAGAGGCACTGATGGACGCAGCCTAGGCCATAGGTGGGCCTGGAATTGGAGCTTCTTTTTGCAAAGCTGCTTACAGGGAACATGCTAACAGTCCCATCCCCTGCTACCAAAACCATGCCAACAGTGGCAGTCTCCTGTCCCTACTGCTGAAACCACACCAAATCCTAAAACACAACAATCACCTACCAGCAGACAAAAAAATGCCACTTTCATAGAGGTTTTCAATTGTAGTGTGCTCTTCAGAACTAAGCCCAAATACCAAAACAGGTATTATACAGTAAGCTCTACGGGGAAGCTAACATAACATCATGACAGAGGACATGCTTCAAAACAGTAGCCTGCCTAGTTTATACTCTGTACATGCAGCTGTCTTCATGCAAGACTTCTGGCAAAAATAGTAATCTTTCCTCTTATGAATATAAAACTGAGAAGACAACATAGCTTCTAGTCCGAACTCAAGATAAGCACAAGACATTCAAGCTGCTATAAGTCACCATTATTCTACCACATGTAGAACTGCAAGCAAGATAATGAGCTGTGCCAGTGAAGGACAATCCAATGAAAGCAAGGCTTACTGTAGGATTTTCCTTCAGGTGAGAGCAGCACTTAAGTCAAAGACACACCTGACTTGAGCAGGATTGCCTATACAATTGATTCTATAGATGAAAAAAGAGCATCAAAAGATTCATATTTGACTACAAAAATAAATGTGTGACCCCAACATTTCATAGAAAAGTTACTGTAGATGGGGGCAGGGGGGTTAATCACCTCTGTAGCCTCACCTTTCAGTAACTCTTAGATAAAATGCTTCAAAAAAGGAAGACACTTTGATCAAGATGGCAGTTCTAGATTGAGGTTAGTTCCCAACACTCCACATATACTTCCCCATTACCTGGAAAACTAACAGCATAGCCTGTCCTAATAAGGACTTGTGCTCTCACAAAGGGAAAAATTACCAAGAGTCATGTGCAGTAATAAAGGCAATAACATGAAGGGGGAAGAAGCAGGGCAGTTTGTCAGAACAAATATTCACTCCTGATCTGACCTGTCAGCTTAACCTTCAGTTGAATAATTACTGATCCATCTCCTGTTGACTTCCTGCATTTACACCATCCTACAGCAAGGAGTGCCAGCAGTCCTGCCACCAGTTCTAAAAAAAAAAAAACAACCACACACCTTTTTCGCTTGTAACTTGCCTCTTTTTAGCTTCATTTGATAAGCACTTACTTCCTTGACACTAAGAGTTAATCTGTAGAGAGGCTAACATCACTCATGATTTCACAGATCTCAACATATTCCTCCCTCTTGTCCCCTCCTCCCAAGGTATTTTCTCTTTTCTCAACTGAGAAGTCTTCGCCAACTTCCCAGAGAAGATCACTTTCCTACCATTGATCCTTGCTATCCTCCTCTGACCCTACTCCAAACCAAAGGTGCTTTGGGTTTTTTTGTTTGCTTTTAAGATCAGCAACAAGTAGTTATGCTTAATGAGGGCATCTCATACGCCAGGAAATGCAACACACAAGATCCTACTACCCTCCAGAACCACTCAGAACTATAGCTTCCACCATATCCACTCTCTCCAGAAAAAGGTCCTGGCAAGACTGCAGTGACTGCTAACTGAAGGTCCGGTCAGATAAATATCCCCTCCACACTTCCTTCCAGACTCTACCTCTCTACACTCCTTATCTGGAAAAGTGATTTAATGTTATCACAATTCCCACCAAAATTTTTGTTTGAGAGGAAGAACAACATTGGGGGTGGTAGATCAGGTACTAAATATCACAGAAGTCTGAGGAGGTATTGTCTATCACTCCTACTTCATTTCTAAAATCTGAGAGTTATCAATGACAGCAGCATGGCCTCTTCCACACCTAGCCACAAACTTGGAAAAATGTGGGTTGGTATTCCATACCAACACTCATAAGCTAAGCCAAACAATCAACTTCCTTTCCAATTTATATGGCTGTTGTTTCAGCATTACCATATAATAAACTTGTCATTACATAGACTAACAGAAATACAACAAGACATCTGCAATCAGAATCCCAAAATCCAATAACAAAGCAATCTGTATAGGATTTTTGTCACTGCTGATTGCTGTCTTGAATTACAAGGTAGAAAGCCACTATTCTGCTACACAGAAATAGATACATACACTGCCATACATAATCATAATGATAACTGCAAAGTGTATCTTACCAGATTACCTAGAATGCTCATGTCTACACCAGAGTATAAGTTATTAGCTGCAAGACATTCTTCACTTAATCATTTTGACTTCATTTGTCCAGGCATTCAGAATACTCAAGTCCTAGGAAATACTATTACAGTACCAGCTTGCAGAGAAAATACATTATCAGAAAGCCTGTAATGTCTTCAAAGCGTTCAACAGGTCACCTCCAACACAGGTGTAGGCTATATTTATCACTTCCAACCAAGACACCTACCAGTTACCACAAATAACAGTGAACACCTACGTATAGATTTCTTCATAATGCACTTCTCATTGGCAAAAGCAAACAAGCTCTAATGTTGATTTAGAGAATAATGATTTCATGTAGGTAAGAGGCAAGGGACCTCTAGAGGACATCCAGTCCTGATCAAAGTACGTCCCATTGTATCAGACTGGTTGGAGACTCATCCAGTCAGGTTATGAATATCACCACAGAATGGAGATTTCTCAACCACTTTGGGCACCTATTCCAGTGTCTGATCTCTATCACAGAAATACTGACTTGGAATTTTATCCACTGCAGTCTGTTCCTACTCATTCTTGTGCTGTACCTCTGAAGAAAACCTAGCTCCATCTTCTTGACACATTCCCATCAGGCAGCAATGTCTCCTTCCCCTCAGCCTTCCCTTCTCCAATCTAATCAAGCTCAGCTTTTGAAGTCTCTTCTCATACATTCTGTGCTCCAGTCACAAACCAACACAGTGGCCCATGACTGGTCTTGCTCCAACATCTCAGTGTCTCTCTGGTACTGGAGAGCCTCAACCTGGCAACTGTGCTCCAATGTCAAATATGGGGAAGGATCCCTTTCCTCAACTGTCATGCTTCACACAGCCCAGGATGAGGTAATCTTTCTTTGCTCAAGGGCAAACTGCTTTGTTGTTCACCAGAACTCATATCTGTGCCTGTCAAGCTGCCTTCCAGCCCACTGGACAATAACCTGTGCTGCTGCATGGGGTTATTCCAGTCCAGGTGTGAGACTTCACACTTGACATTACTGAACACCGTGAGCTTCCAGCCAGCCTATTTCTACAGCACGTTGAGGTCCCTCGAAGTAGCAGTCCTGCCTCCAAGTGTATCAACTGTACCCCAGTTTGGTATCATCCACAAACTTAGCAAGAGCCCTATATCTCTCTGTCACAGGTTGAAAAGGGGAGCTGTTTCCCACTGAAAGGGATGCAACAAAGTAGTGTGTTGGCTGGAAAAGCAAACCCAGCAAAACCACACGCAAGTGAAACTTTTGATACTTCTTAATGGCTTATCAGCACATTAACAAGCTCATTAAGGCTTTAGTTGGGCAAAGGAAATAACACCACACAGACTACATATGAAAAGGATAGAAACAAAAAAGTTTAATAGTAAAACGCCCCCAAAATAAAATTATTTTCAAAGTTAAACAGGACTGGAAAAGGGAGAGAAAGAAAGAAAGGGAGAAATTAATAGACAAATAGATTAAAGTGTACAGTTACACATCAAATCTCCCGATTGAAACAATCCCCGCTTACAAACTCCCCCCCCCCCACAACGGTTCGCCACACTAGTGAGGGGGGAGGGGGAAGGAAGAGTCCAGTCCATTCACCTGACAAAAAGTTCTCGATATAAGAACTTTCTCCTGAAGCAAACCTTTCATGCAAATAAAACATAGTCCCTCTTCCCTCCGGACTGGCTGCAGAGAACTCCTCTTTGCCAAGGACAGGTCTTCCCAGACTCCCCCACACACATCTGCGCCATGGGCCGGCCTGGTCGCATCCCAAGGGAATATCTCCAAATTCCCTTGCGTGTTGATACCTACTTCATCTGTGCAGAGATACGGGGGAATCACTGGGTCTATCCGTCACGGCAAAACAGTTCAAACACCACTCCCGCTGGGGACTGGCAGAAACTGAAAAGGTTCTACCTATTTTGCAGAAGAAGTCTTTTACTGCTTCAGGGAAATAGCAGGTCACGGACGTGGATTTCTCTCCTCAATTAAGGTTTCCAGTCCCGGGGCGTAAGATTCAAGAGTCCTGCGCGGCATATTTGAGAGAGCCGCAGCACGGACAAGATAGAGAGGACAGTAGATAGAGCAGAGGGGAAAACAAGATGTCCTCCAATCTCTCAACACACCCCCTTCTATGAGTTCATTCTGGAGAGGCGTGTCCTCCTTCCCGAAATCTCAGGAAAACCATAGCATTCTGGGAGGAAGAAAGCCAGACAACAGAAGAGCATCCGGTTCCACCATGTTGGACCCAGGACACCCTCCTTCAAAAACAAAGTGGTATTTTCCACAGTATCAATTGACAGTTAGCCATCAGCTGGACTCTGTACAACTGAATTCCACTCTTCAAGATACTCCCAACCACCTTTTTCACCCTTCACGTGCCTGGAGAAGGCTTAGAAGAATATTTAGTCCATAATCTTTCCAGGAACTGAGGCAAGTCTGACCACACTGTAGTCTGATGATCTTAAGGGCCTTTTCCAACCGAAATGATTCTCTGATTCCTGGATCATCTTCTTGAGGATGAGTATGATGTCTGCCTTCTTCCACTTACCAGGACCTGCCCTCATCCCCAGTCACTACAATTCTTTAAAGTGATAGAACATAACACTGCCAACGCAGAGAACTCTCAAAGGCATTCTTTTTGGCCCGTGGTCTTGAATATGTTAAATGGCTCAGGTACTCTCAAACTATATTCTTCTCTACTGTAGGCAATTCTACATCCCACAGATTCTGCTAGTAGATTAAAGGAACTAGGAATCTAGAGGGCAGGCCTTCCCACTGAAAACCAAAGCAAACACAAGCCATTGTACATCTCAGCATTTTCCATGTCCTTCCTCACTAGTTTCCCTGCTCCACTGAGCAGCAGGCACACATATTCTTTAGTTGTCCTTTTACTGACAAGTGTAGTTACAGTAGTCATTCCTGTCACCATTAACATCCCTTACTTGTCCCACCTGCAGCTGAACTTGAGCTTTCCCAGCTCTACACCTACACTCTAAGATAGCCTCTCGCTGTTTCTCCTATTTCAATGCTCTGCAGACTTCCTTTGTACATTCAAGGCTTGGCGAGGAATTCTCCCTTCTTCCTCACTGACCTTCTGCCTGACCTGTTGGCCTTCCTACACATTCCAGGGGACATTCATTGTTGTTTAATGAGGTTTCTCTTGAAGATCAGCCATCTGTTCTCAGTCCATTTGGTCACCAAAGCAGTTTCCCCATGAAAATATCACAAGCAGATCCCCAAGTAAGATGAAGTCTTTTCTTCTACTGTTGGTGTTAAGATTCCATCTTAACATCATCTCTTAGGATTTCAAGCCCCAGTCTCAAAGCTACTTCAGCCAACAGTGCTATTGACTGTTACATCTTCAACAAGTTCTTTGTTTATGCATAACAGATCTGAGTACAGAGTCTTTCCCACTCAGCCTATGATCACCTGCATTAACAAATTGTCTTTGGCATACCCCAGGTATCTCCTGGATGGCTTGCGTCCAGCCCTATTGTTCTTTCATATGATGCCAGGGTGGCTGACATCTCCCACAAACTGCAATCATGAGGCTTCTTCCAGGAGCCTAAAGAAGGCTCATCTGCTTTTTGATCAGGCTAAAGGTAGTGGACACTTAGTGTCACCTGTTTTGGTCTGTCCTCTTAACATTACTCATAACTTAACTAGCTTGTCATGTGCTCAAGAGCAAAGCTCCATGCATTCTAGCCACTCTTCTGTAGAGTACTACTCTTCTCACCATCTCAGTTTGCTTTTCCTGAAAGGCATGAATCTAGCTAATTGCACAATTCCAGTCCTGCAAGCTATCTCACCACATTGCCAGAACCCCAATGAGGTCATAAGCTTGCTGTTGTTCACAGTTCTCATTTGGGCTGCCTTCACAATGGGAGGGGAAAAAAAACCTGCCCGTTGTGTCTCCCTCAGATACTTAATTGCTCTTCATGTTTTCCTTTCAGATGCAAAAAACCCCCCAAAAAACCCTGAGTACATCCCAATATACCGAGTCTGAAGCCTTCCTCACAAATTAACATTATTAAAGTAAAATCAGAGTTTCATTTCTATCGGATAGAGCCTGACTCCAGCTCAGCAGTTCTTGCTTCTCAAGGACAGCTCAGTGATCAGAGAAGTCAAAGTCCTATCTTCAAGAGCAGCTAAATTTACTCACTCCTATCTCAGTCTTTCTCCCTCACTGGGGATAGGCATCCAGGTTGTAGACTCTACACTCATGTCCTTCACCTTTGCCCCGAGAAGTGTTCAGTTGCTCTTTTAACCTGCAGGGTTACCCTTTGACAGGCTCAATGGTGACCACATGGATACATGCAAAATGTAGCAGTCAAAAGACCTGATTTAGTCTCACCATAACACTGTAGATCCAATGGCCCCAAGAGAGGGAAGATCTCAAACACATCAAATCAAGCCAGCAGACAGGGTGCCTCCAAACCTCACAGGAAACTGATAACCATCACCCTCCTTTTCCTTCCAGCAATACTAGGTCCTTCACACAAAATGGGACTATTAAGATGCACAGAACTGGGTGCAAACGTGATGAAACCACTAAGCAATATGAATGCCCTCCGTCTGATAATTAGAAGTGCTAAGACTACAATTTTATGTACTCCCCCAGCAGCACAAATACTAGTTAGTGGCCAATACGTTAACAAGCTGCCTGAAAGCGAAAAAAAAGAAAAAAGCTGTCACAACTTTCAGCTGGCATCTTTTTGAAAGATGGTCAATGTGCCATTATGCTAATAGGCCTAGCAGATACTGATGAATGCATGATTTATGAAATTAGCAAACCAGAATTTGATCCTGCATGTTACCAAAAGCAATAGGTGACTGAGGCATCTTCATAAGCAAATCTCTCTGCCATTAGTTCAAGAAGAATAGTACATAAAAGTCCAGATTTAAAAAAAAAAAAAAATGTTTTCCTCAGTTTTGTTTGAAATAATAAATGTTTCAGTGCCTAGCGAAGTTTTAATCCCATGCTGCAACTAAGGAAATTCTACAGCAGCTACCTTCAAGCCTGATATATATACACCTGATAAATATACACAGACACCCCTTCCCCAGTCTTCTAGGCATTTCCCAGTATTTACTCCAGCCAGTACAAGTGAGCTGCAATGGTCAGGCGGAACCTACATATTAACTGTAAAACTGCATGACACACTTGGAATGACAATCAACTCAGCTGGCTATCAGAAGCAATAAAGATTTAAATCAAGAGTTAGTGTATTGCTGTGCCTATATGTTGCAGTACTACAGCAATACTTTTATTATTTTGATATGCAGTAACTTCATTTTCCACACCTATGTACTTTCTGTTCTTCCCATGCTACGCTGCACTTCTCAGACACCACTTCTCCATACATTATTGACAATAGCTTAAGTTTGCCTTAATCTATGGGGTCTGAGAAAAAATTAGCCATCAATTCACAAATATCATTTACTGACTGAGGATAGCTTAAAAAAACCCTCCAACTATGTAGGACATTTCAGTCATTCGGGGCAGAACAAGGCAAATGGAAAAATACTATTGTATTACCATATCTAATTGTCTTTAATAGTATATTATTTTCACATAGGAAGATTAAAGCAAAAATTAAAGTTAAGCAGGA
>NW_010433078.1:18654-28456 GCF_000710305.1 Buceros rhinoceros silvestris
CAATTTTAAATGGAGAGACTGCGAACTGCATATGGTGATGGTATGAGTGTACAAAGTCCTTACAGAAAGCTCAAGGATAAACTAGCAAGAAAATTCTGTACAAGCAAAAATCCTTAACTGCTTAAAATAAACATCCAGGTATCAGGATTTGGGTGGTTTGCAATTTATTTTAGTTTTTTGTGAAATTAATTTTAAGGAAGGATGTGAAATTCTGCTAACCATACAGCAACAGTTACAAGCACCCAGCATCCCTGCCCCCAGAACTGTACTTACTACATTGAAATTAGGAAACCAGAATATAAGAAACACTGACCTGTATGATGAAGGAACAAGACCTTTAATCCCTACAAAAGCCCCAATTCCCTAAGGCAGGCCACTCCTTCACTTTTTTTTTTTTTTTTTTTTTTTTTTTTTTTTTTTTTACCTTTTTTTTCCCTTTTTTACACACGTTGTCTTCCTACTTACCACCCTCTCTAGGTAAGGTCTGGGAGAGGACAAGGGAATATGTACTTTGCACTACATGAAGCAGCAAATCTCAAGCAAGTTCAGGACAGCTAAACATTAACTCCACATTTTCACTTACTTGTAAAGTTTGAATGTTATCTGCCAATATTTAACAACTTCAGCCATGCACTGAAATATAAAATGAACATTTTTTTCTCAGGAGCGCAAATCATAAAATACAGTGCCTAAATCTCAGCTGTCCATGATAAGATCTGATGAGTTACCAGTTATGCGGATGCCTGCTGCTCCCTGCATTGCTGACACTGCTGGCTTTTTTTAAGCTCTTAAAGCCATCCTCCATTGCAAGCTATTCCAGGAAGTTAACCCTTTTTGTCCAAGAACTGCATCAAGACAATAAGCCTAGGTAACCAAGAGCCAAGCATGTCAATGCTGTACAATAGCAGCTCGACTGACTGCCAAACCATATTTTCAGTATCTGTCATGCTGTCATTCAGCTCTGTGCTGTAAGGAACTGGTCTTACTAGCTACTTATTGAAGTAACAAAAGAAATGCACACAGGTCTTTCTGTAAAAAATTCTCAAGAAGTTATTACTTACATTACGAATTAACAATGGGATCTAATTTTAAAATAAGCTTTTAGCACTCATTGCTTCATAGGAAAAACTTGTTTCCAGCTTTGGGCATTTTAATCGTGATAGAAAAGGACTTCCAACTACTACTTTTCTTCCAGTATTAGCAACTACAGTATATTAGCTCCTGCCTACCCATGCACAAATGAGGCTCATTTAGACTGAAAGGAACTTCTGGAGGTTATCCAATCCGACCCCCAACTGAAAGCAGGGCCAACTTTGAAGTCAGATCAAATTGCTCAGGGTCATACCATAGTCAGGTTTTGAATATTTTCAAGGACAGAGACTCCACAACCTGTTTCAGTACTTCAGTCTCCATGTGGGAAAACATATTGCTAACACATTATTAGATTTTTCCATTGTTGTAGGTTGTGTCTGTTGCCTCTTATGTTTTCCCTGAACATATCTAAGGAGAGACTGGCTTCATTTTCTCTCTCATCTTATATTACACAATCACAGCCTGCAATTAGGATCCACTGCTTTAGACTTTTCTCAAAGCTGAGCAAACTCACTTCTCAGTCCCTCTTCATACATGTGTTGCTGACTCCCTATCTCGGTGGCCTTCTACAGACACCTCAGCATCTGCCTTGTACTTGAAAGTATAAAACTGGGCACAGTACTCCACATGCCGTCTCACAAAGCTCCGAATAGCAGAGAATAATTGCTTCCTTCAGTTGGCTGACCATGTCCATCCAGTACGCTCTTTGCCTCTTATACCCCAAGGGCAGATACTGACCCACAAGGATCCCTATAATCTTGCCTGTAAAGCTGCTTTTCACCAGTTGGCATCACATCCATGCTGCTGCATGGGGTCTAATCCGCCCCAGAAAGCCTTGGCATTTGCTTTTATTGAATTTCATGAGGTTTCTGCCAGCTAGTTCTCCAGCCCACAGATGTCCCATTAAATTAGCTCTAGTCTCCACTATATCAATTGCCCCTCACTATGTGGTAGCATCCAGACTTTCTGAAAGTGCATTACTGACCTGGAAGAGGGGTTGGAATGCAGGTAAACTGCCCCCATACTGATCCTTAAGCCTCCAGGTGAACTTCTGAGTCCAACAGTGCAAACAATTTTTCACCCACTTAATAATCCACTTAAACCATATCTCACCAATTTGATTACACAGACTCTTCAGGAAACCTTGTTAAAAGCTTCTGAAGGTTCGTAACACTCACTGTTCTTCCTCCATCCACAGTCTTGTCCTATGTACTTAGAACAATCAATTCAGGACCTCTTTTTAGAGCAGTCTCAATTTGCGGAGACACCACAACTCCTTTTCCTCACTTACTTCAGTTTTCACCTTATTTGCAGCCATTTCAATTTATTTCACCTAAGCCATGGTCTTAAGTCTTGGAACACACAGCTATAGAGTAGCTTTCAAAATATATCACCAAGAGATCTTTCACTAACAGGTCCATAAAGTCCCATAGTTCTCACCTCTTTCTGTATGTCAGAACACTCAGCAGAATCTTTAGATCTTACACATACCTTACAAAACTATTTCTCAACAACAGATTACATTCTGAGTATATTGCACTTACTAGTTACCAAACGTAAACTGTTTTATGCTACTTCAGCTTCCAACACCACGTTGAAACTTTCCACAGGATACAATTAAATCTCCTGAGAAGCAAGTAATGGCATGGTCACAAACATCAAATTCTCATTGATGATTTCTTCAGATTGATAGTGCCTCTTTAAAGTACCTTAATGAAGTCATAACAACACTAATTCTGTTTCAAGAAAGTTTACCCTTTGAAGTCAAAAGTGCAAAGTGTTTAAAGCACAGAAGTAGCATCACTGGTGAAGTGGGTTTTTATAATGCAAATACTATCAATCTTTACAAATATGTTCAAAAATGGAATTAAGCTTAACAGCTCTTGAACTTTGCTTCTCCGACCTCTAGTAATAATCCTTAGCAGAGTTAAGTATATTTTTATTATAACAAAGGCCAGTAGGTGATGTAGGACAAATTAAAGAAGGAATTTTAGGAAAAAAGTTATCCCAAGTTGATACAAGTCAAAAGGTTTGCCCCCCCGCCCTGTTACTATGAAGTTCCTTGCATTCAATGTAATTTAACTTATGCTCGACTAAACTGACTAATGTTCTACCAGATCATGTACACTGAAAAGCTAGTTACCCAACTTGAAAACAACCTCAACTTTTTCACATTTTATCTCCAGCATCTCTTCATCCAATAGGCTGCTCCTAGGTGCACTTGTCCCAGCAGTATTTAGTTTTCAGCTCAACCATATGCAGTGTGAGTGGTATTTAGAGTAAAAAAGAAGCAACAGAAGTAGGCAAAGAATGCCCATGCAAAACAGGATTAAGAAAAATAAGTGAAATGCTAATTTGTAATCTTGTAACTCAAGGGCTAGTGAAAATAACAGATCAACACCAACTAATAAATTCAAACTAGCTCAGTTTGTTTCTTCCACTCATACGTACACACATCAACTATGGAGAACTCTGACTATTCTTTACTCATCTTCTAACAAGTGTATCTTTAGGCAGGAGATTGCCACTTCAATGACCTCAAATTCTGCATGTGCCAGTGCATTACAATGATAGCACTTGCACCCAAGTATTTAAAACAACCGTCACTTAAAGAAAGCATTATGTTCCCTTCAAACAAATCCCAGGAATACATGAAGGATAAGTTTAAAAACTCTTATGTTATACCAGCCTTGACTAATAGAAAAGGAGAAAACAATGATCCCCAGGAAACATACAAAGGTATTTTAAACACCAGATAATGAAAATCTGATACAGGAGGGGATGCAGGGGAGGGTGGAGGAATCAGCAAGAGCCATCTACTGCTGCAGGTAATTCTAGTACACCAGTCAACTCAAGACAAGCCACACTTGAATAGCCTTCATGTTCAGACTGCAAAAACAAGCTATTTGAAGGCATTACAAAATTAAAATTGCTTTTACTTCTGTAAGCTGCTTGAAAAAAAAAGGAAAAATATTGAACAGAAGAACGCAGAAGTCATAATGAAGATAGATAGTGTGGAAGTTTGTTACTTTTCACTACCTGAAATAATCTTCGATATCATGCTAATGTTAAATTTTTCCTACTTGGCTCCCCACACTTGGGAAAACAGAGGTAAAAGGATAGAGGACAGAGACAGAAGTTTCAAGACTTTGAAAGTTTTTTATTCTGTTGGTAATTCATGGACTAAAAGACCACTTTGAGTTCACATTTGCAACAGTCCCAAATCTAAAAGTTATTTATCTGAAAAGAATGTGGAAAAAATTAACTCTTGAAGCATTCATCTAGTGGATAATTTAAAAAAAAGTTTCATGTTTTTGTTATGACTTTAGTTGTGCTATGCCTTGAAGCTCTTCACCATGATCTCGTGTACTAAGTTGTGTGATAATTAACCACTGGCCTGGCTTTTCCAGAACCAAGGTAAATATTGGCCACGAGCCCCCTCAAAAGGCTTACTCATAGACACTTACGCCTCATATTAATCCACTATTTTACAATTTCACTGTCTTTTCTCATCCAGGGGAATGAGACATATCCTCACCTAACAGCATTTTCATCTCTCCTCACTTTATAGACAGCAATAATTTTTCCTGACGTCGTCTTTACTGCACATTTCTCTGTTTAAGTGCTTCTCATCTCATGCCTTTTATTTATCCACATTCAGTTACTCCCATCTTTTCCTTCTTCCCACACTTACATATACTCTGTTCTAGGCAATCCATCTGCTTTCTAAGCAGGAATACAGAATAGTGTTAATGACCCCTTTACTTCTAACAAGAAAGCCCAACCAACCTATCCCATGCCTAATCCAATAATTCACCATCATCTCCAGCCTCTCAATAAAAATACATTACTGCATTTCAAACAGCTATGATCTCCAAGGCACTAAACGCAACCATCCTCCAAGTAAGTACGTATTGAAAATCTTGATTTAGATAGGCTAATCCTACCAAAACAAACAAAAAAACCCCACATACAAAACCCCATGCAGAACCTTAGAATGGTTTGGGTAAGAAGGTATCTTTAAAGATCACATATACGCCTCCTACTCTTCATTAACAGTAACAAAATCCAACAACACATGGCATAACAATAATAATAATGGCACCTATAACTATTCTTGACTGTGAAAGTCTGGCTATTCAATTAGTATACAATTATGAAGTCCCTAAGAAAATTACTCACAGGAACCTGTGCACTGGTATTTGTATACTAGTCAGTATAGCAGTCATCAGGATAAAAATGAATCAGGATTGTTTGAACAATACAACATAGTCATTCAAAGTTGGAACAAGAAATCCAAGTCCAAACACAAACAGTGATAAAGTCATCTGTCATCACACAGCTCTTCTTTAAGAGGCAACGTACCAGGACTTCGACACAAGCAATCTCAGCACTCTCACTTCTTCACAGACTCACCTAACCAATCTGTAGCTATACATTCTGATAAAGAACTCTGTTTGGACGAAGTTACATTCAACCACAGGACAGGAGGTCAAGCTACCTCCCCAGCAACAATCTGGTATAACACAGGATGGTGAGACTCTTCAAGTTAATTGCTCTTCAACAGATAACCGAATCAACACTTTAAAAAAGGACAACGTTTATTAACAGAGCTGCAAGTATTTGACACTTGTCAAGATTACTTTCTACCAGATTGTATACCAGGTTTTTTATTTCCCTTACCTTCCATTCATAACTGATTTTAATTCTAAAATCTGAAACTTAGACTTTCAATCCTAAAGCTTCCAATTTGATCTTAATTTAAGCTCCACAAATGCTGCTCATTAGCCCCACACTACTGAAGCAACACACCCCCAATTCCTTTTCCCTTTTCACAGCAGATGTATTTACATTTGTCACTTTGCATACCTTAAAATCTCTACCACCAGCACATGAAGGTAATCAGCTGATACAGATGCTCTGTAAAAGCAACAAATTTTTACTTCTGCTACATAACAGTTGTTTCCAAATACCATGCTGGGAGCAATACTACATAAAGAGGATGGAAAAGAGAACAACCTAGATTTGACCTTATTTCTAAAGACTCTGTAATCTTATGAGAAATAAATTGTGCTAGAGCCTTCTTTTGTTCCATAGCAAACAACTTTCATATTCCATGACATAAAGTTATTTAAGGAAGTGGGAGAAACGCATTGTTTAAACCAAGAAACAGTTCCATCTCTGCGAAGCACAAGTGCCTAAACAACCATCACAATTCTTTCAAAGTACTCAGAGCATTCAGATCTTAAAAACTCAAATAGCATTACACTTCACTTCTACATGTATTGGATTTCTTGCACATCAGCAGCCAAAATGTTAGTTGGCATCCTTGCTTTTCATTCATCCCAACATTTATAATTACTGTAACCTGCTTTCACCTTGTCATGCAAGTTTTACAACCATTTCTTTCAGAGGAACTCAAACTCGCACCATTTCCATGCAGTGATACAGATAAATTGAAACTGTCTTGTCTAATATTTAAATAGCAGTCAAGAATTACAAGCCTATACAACATAATTTATTAAAATGTTAGCATCTACGTTTTGCTCTTGTGCTTATTTTACACTAGCATCGCAGTTTAACAGTGATCTTTAACGCAACAGACCTACTAAAACAAAACAGAACTAAAAACCCCTCCAAAAGAGCACAACTCATACTATATTGAGTTATCCTGAAGAATAATGGGCTTGACAAGCTTCTGGCTTCACTTTTTCGCCTAATTATCAAACAATCCAGGTTTACCTCTCCCTCTATTTGACGTTACTCTCTTATTTCTACCAGTGCAATTGCTCTGTTTCTTCACACAGCAGTTTCATATGCTGTCCAACCTACTACATGGTTCCCCAACATTTCATTCTCTCCAACTTTCCAAATACCTTCTTTCTACAGCATTCCTATCCTATAAGTCTAACTCTTGTCGTATTGGCTCACCTAATGCTTTTTTACAAGTACATTTCTCTCCATGCCATTTTCGAAAAAAAATAAATACATATTCAGACAATTTCTAAACTGTTATAATTGTCTTTTACATAGAAAGAGGGGAAAAAAAAAAAGTCTTTGTCTTTCTGAACACTGCTACACTTTCTCTTTTCCAAGGTAGTAACCTCATTTGCCTGACCTCCTATTTTTGCAATGACTTAACCTTAAAAAATCATTAAAAGAAGTTTCTAGTCAAATAGACTGTTCGGGTTAATAGTTACTTGGGAATTTCTTTTTTATTTGCTACTATTTTTATTAGTAGCACACAGGTGAAAAGTATTTGCCAATTAAAGGTTATGATGATGTTTCTTATGGACGCCATACATCAACCCTAGTTCAAAGCTATGCTAAATTTGATCATGTAAGTTTAGCACATACTTCATTGCATCACAGATTTTTCAACTGAGAAGTGGAAGAATTACTTGCATACATAAGCTGAACCTGACAGTCTTCTCAATTTCCTAGAAAGAGCAGTATTTATTACTCAAAAATCAGGAGGGTTCTGTTAATTCATAGTCCACATACATTTTTTCTCTTCCTTGAGAGGAAGTGTTGAGATTTTATTGGTAATATTTCTCTGAGGAATTATAGATCAAATAAATCATCATTCCCAGCTGTCAGTCAAAATAATTGCATAAAAATTTATCTGATTTTATAGTGAAGTTATTCTATGAGAGTTTGGGGACTTTTGTGGTGCCGTTTTCAATTCTTCCTTTTGCTGTCATTATCAGAAATGACAGACCAGTAGGAAGAATAGTGATCAAAAATAATCAGCAGTTTTGGGTTCTGTCAACATCTAATCATGCTCATAATGTATTTAAGAGCACTCAAAAGCCAATGTCATTACATTCTTTTTCCTTCACTCTCACCTATGACAGTTACAGAGATAATAAAAACAATTGTGGGAAATTTCAGGGGCGAAAAAGAAGTAATCTAAAAACTAAGATATTGACAGAAAACCATCTTGCTCTACTTCTTACCTCACAATCCAAAAGTGGCTAGTAGTCTTTTAAGTTTCCCTTTTTATCCATAGATTATACTTCAAAATTTTGCTCTTGAAAAAAAAAAAGAGCATTATTTCAACAAAATGCTTCCACTTTTAGCAGATGTTCTGAGGTCAATTTCACATACACCAAAAGGAACCTGGGAAGACTGATGTCCGAATTACACTCACCAAGAATAAAACAGTAAGATACTGCATGACATACAGATGTTCTTAACTTCATCGTTACTATGATCTTCACAGATACATGTAAAAATAGCTTGGAAAGGTTATGTCAACTCTGCAATTTCACCTTTTTAATTTCAAAAGGGCAGAAATCACCCTAGACAAAGGGAGGGGGGGAAACTGCTAACGCAAGAAGTTTGCCAACCCTATGAAAAATAAGTCTTCAAGCCTTAAGGTTTTGAAGTGCTATGCCTTCTCAATATTGAAAAAGTTGATTTACCAAAAATAAACCCAAATACCATATAATATATGTTTGTTATTAATCAAGAGCTTCAAAGTCTTATGCGTGGGAAATTAAAACTGTTGGATGTATTTTAAAGATGAAGAAAATCAGGTCTTTAAAACTTTCGAAACAATGAAAACTCTGGCTAACGAGATAGTCACCTGGTCCCACAGAGCTCTTGCGCCGTAATAAGTATTGCAATTGTTATTCAATTTGACCAGGACCAAACCTGTCCTCTCAACAAAATTAATGCAAGCACATTAGCTCTCAGTAAATTGAAACAGTAACAGGTTCACCATCAGAACAAGAAACAATGATGAACTACTTCTCCTGCAGAATAAACCCGAGGTACATTCTGTCTCTTCAATAGCTGCCTTTCTTTAGGGACAGACAGAACATACACAATTTAACAGGGTTCTCTTTGAACAAATGCATGTGTTTAAAGCTTAAATTAGTAATAATCTTTTTTTCTGAAAGCTACATCATTGCCAGAGGGGGGAGACTATTACATGCAAGAGGACAATTTTATCGCAGCAGTGCCTCAACTCCCTCCCTGAAAAAGCATTTCTCAGATACTATACAACTGCTTTATGGTGGCATGGCTTGCAAGTTCCTTGGTATTTTTATCACACGAACCTCCAGGGACTAGCTCCTCTAACTGTTCCTCCTTCCTTTAAGAGGGAAAGGACACGGTGTATATCCTATAATATAATAGCCTTGCCAACTATTCGTTACTGCATTGGGAATACAGCAGCAGGATGATGGTTTTCAGTATACTCTTGCCCAAGTCCACTTTTCTTCCTCACCTTCCACTGCTGTAAAAATGACACTACACACTACACTGCATGCAAAAAAATTTAAACAAAAAAATTCGAAGAAATTCTGCTCTGATTTAGTTTCCAAATGCTACGAAGCTTGCTTCTTTTCCACAGGAAAAAAACACGGGGTGGAGGGTGTGGGGGGCAGGTGGTGGTATTATCCTACGTGTGGTCACGTCGGGGCACACGGGGGGCCACGCACCGCAGTGCCCCCAGCAGTAGCTGCTCAAGATGAGTGTGATGTAGAGAGCGCAAATCCATTCTCACAAGAAGCGATAAGCGATCTAAAACCATAAGCCTGCAGTAACCAGACCCGATTTCACATAATTAAGAGGGAACAACGCTGCAAGCCAAGTGCGCCAGAAGCAAGGAGCACACTATTCCTTCCCCCGAAGTACACCCGCAGAACGGGACGACCCACCCTTCTGTCCTTCCCACCGGCTGGAGGGGAGGGGGGGGGAG
>NW_010433079.1:0-284 GCF_000710305.1 Buceros rhinoceros silvestris
ATAATAATATATATGTTATATAAGCACAGCTTCAGGTAAACACTTATATTCCATAAAGTTCACTTAAGTGGTGAAATGATGGCGCTGACTACTAATACTCATTTTATCACGTGGGGCTTTTTCTGTTTTCTTGTCCAGCTTTTCAATACACATTCACATCAGTCTATGGAAAACAATGACTGATAATATTAAAAGCATTCTTAAATAATCAAAATAGTATTCAGGAAGCATTTATCTGAATTTCCCTGATTTTTTTTTTTTGGGGGGGGGGGGGGGTTTTTTCT
>NW_010433079.1:359-6089 GCF_000710305.1 Buceros rhinoceros silvestris
TTGTTCTAAGATGGAAAAATATGCAGTGTAGGTGTCTTTCTAATGGCATTACAGTAGAAATGGCTGTATGAGTTCTGTGACACCTCAAAAAAAATAACTGAGGTTTCTGTTACATTTTTAAAAGTCATAAGTAGCTGTGTCTAGCTCTATCACAGGCTCTTGCTATTACCCCTTCTCATTGTTTTCTTGAGATCTGATCTAGCTTTATGCGAATTTCTTGATCCCTATGTGGTTTGTAGTGTAGGTTAAAAGGAAAAAAAAGAAGTGCCATCATGATTGCTAAGATCTATCCTGTTGTTGAAGAAACATTCTTTGGACACTGTTGCTGTAGAAACTTACTTCTGCCAACAGTTTTATTTTGGCCTGCAAGATCACATTTTAAATTAAAAGACGAGAATACTTGACTCCTCTGTGAATATTTAAGGGTTGTAAATAATGATTGTGATACAAAGAAAAGTTATATCTTGTTATTTTACTGGTGGATGATTCATCTCTGTGGCAGTTTGATAAATTAACTCAGAATATAAATATCTATTCTTATGTAATATTAATGCTTTTTTTATTTTCCCCCTTCTGCCCCATTTTCTCCTTCCCAAATTCAGTAATTTTATTAGCATGACAAGGTATTCAGCCTTTTGCCAAAGTCAATAGATCCAACTCTCTTGCTTAATCTCCTTCCCCCTTTGCTGAAGAGTGGATCTGGGACACTGTTGTTTGCTCTGTCACAGCAGATTGCTGCCAGTACTGGCTATGACCCCAGAAGTGTCGGCCAGATCTGGGGGACTGAGAGTTTGTTCGAATCCTCATGCACTGAGGCCTAAGCCAGCTTTTACCTATCTTGAAGAATAAGCAAATGAGAAAAAATGTCACTGTTCAAGTACAAGGCATGTAATTGGCAGTAGCAAGTAACAACTTCCTGCTGCTAAAAATATTTTGCTTTATTTCATTTTGCTAGCATTAGCAAGTCAGCAGTCTGCTCTGAAAAACAGGATTTTAAATGGCACATGAAAACTCAGCCATATGAAACAGAAACTGAGCAGCATTTTTTCCTGGTGCCCTGGGCTTCCTAATTACTACCAATTAAATTGAAACATGTGTGTTCGGAGGCAGCTGAGCTAACATTACCTTGGCCCAACTCTAATTACAACCCCTGACAAGTGGACTTTTAGTGTTTTAGTGATAATGCATCATTTTGAGTTTTGCACTGTTTTCTGCTCTTCCTGCAGTTCCTATCAGGAGGCTGTTTGAACCGCTAACGCAAGGTGGTAATTCATTCTGGTGACCAGTGTGTTCAGATGGGAAACTGGCAAGGTGGCTTTTAACAAGGTCACAGAATAGTGCGAAACAGTTGAAGTAAGATCATGGAGGAAATAGACATTACTACCAAGCCAGTCCCAGTTCTTTGGATTGTTTTTGCAGTCTCAGTAATTGCGAATACAGTTTTGATTGCTTGAGATTGGAATTGCTTCTCAGCCTAAGGTCTGCATTTCATGACATTCTTAGAACTAGCAGTGAAGTCCCCAGTTTGCATGTTTTTTTCCGTCTTCCCCAGCTTGTGAGCAAAATGGCAACTAAGCAGAAGATGCGTTGTAACGTAAGACTGGAAATCTCTTAAGTGTGTGCTGCAAAGGGGTCCCAGATCTCAGGAGTTTTGAGGTTGCTTTTGGGATGTTAAAGAACTTCTCAGTGGGGTTTTCCTTCTGTCTGCGGGTAGCTAGGTACAGCGAGGACAGTGCGACCTGCCTGGCCCCTTTGCCGAGGGTGGTGTGGCTCTGTGTCCCAGATGGTGCCTAGCTCAGGCTGGACCAACAGATTGAAGCTTAGCCCAGAAAAAGCTGGACTGCTGGTTGGTAGTGAGAAGCAGCCGGAGGCAATATTAGTCCTTGAAGACAGTGGGCCTGCTGTTAGATCTCTAGTCAAACCAAAACTATAATAGTCAAAATTAGCCCAACTGCTGGACAGCATGTTTCAGAAGGAATCCAGATAGGTTTTTGACTAACTGGCCCCTTTTTTTGACCTAGCTCCTTTTTACTACACTAAACAAAATACATTTTCAAATTGATGCTGGAGCACGTGGACCATGTTCATTTGCCGAAAGGGCTTCTCAACAATGCTTATGTCACTATTCCAAGATCTACCTGCTGATTGCTGGGTGGAGTTTGAAGTACTTTGTAGAATCTTTAAGGATCAAAAAGTTCCCTTTTGGCTAATTGGTTGCATGTTGTTGGGACAGAGTTAGAGTAGCAGGTGCCAGGGCATACAGAGCCCTGAACAGGTATGTCCCACCCATTTTATCCAGATTTAGATGAAGAGAATGGAAAAGAATGCAGCTGCCTTCATTCATCCCTGAACTTTTACTCCTGCTGTCTTTAGGGGTATTTATATAGCACATGAAGATGTTAAGGAAATACATGCCATGTACTCTTAGTAAGAGCAAACTCAGCACTCTGTTTCTTTCTTGTACATGGGCTTTCTCCTTTTCCTCTCTTCCAGATTTAAGGAGAAAAACATGTCTAAAGGTGCAGACGTGTACACCATCTTGAGGAATAAATTGCAAAATTTCAGTGCAGGATGTGTATGAATTGAGCCACTGAAGATATGAGAACTTGTACTAAAAAGGCAGCAGCTCTGTGCTGTGCTGCTCCAGAGGAGGCAGGAGGAATTGGTAGGCGTGCTCTTTATGTGCCTGCAGTAACTCATTCAAGGTCTTTTTTTTACTTTTCTTTCAAACTTAGAAAAGAGTTTGGCATTTAAGTATGAAATTTTAATATCATTTAAAATACAACCAAAATAACTGAGTCAATCCATTCAGATTGGTGTTACTTTGTTGGAGCTTGATATTATTATGGTGAAAAACACAATTCAGTAAGCAAAACAAAACTAAATTAAACTCTAACTCTCTTGGGCCTAGTTAGTGTATTCTGTACTGCTTCAGAAACAAAGTGCTAGTGTTTGGAGTCTTTTTTTTTTTTCTTCTTCTTTCTAATTTTCTGACATTACACATTTGTATTTCAGGTGCCTGAAATTTATGGCTAGATATTGCTATGAACTTGGGTGCCTTCTGAATAATGAATGTGCTAGTGCAGACACGTAGAGACAGAGGAAAAATGTAAGGCAAAAATTAACTGATCAGTGTGGGAAGCCAGAAGTCATTGGTAATGTAATTTTGTCATTAAAATAAGTTCTCCTAAAATTAATCTCTGTTCATGTTAAATCTTTAACTCTAGTTTTTTTAGTAAATCTTCTTTAAAGCCATTTAACAAGTCTCTACAGATGAAGTGAGCCAAGAGGGTGAATGTAACTTGTATTTATAAAGAGGAGATCCAGCTGGCAGAACATGGAAATGGCAACCTAGTGGACAACATTGGAATGAAATGCGTTATGATGTAGATGGGGGAAAGCAATAGGAGTTTACTTTCCAGTTGACACATGCTCTAGAACAGTTGAGAAGGTTGTTTGGGAGATCCTAGAAGAAGAACCTATTCCATGAATTCTCCAAATTGAGTCGGCCTTCATTTGTGATGCAGCTGGTTAAAGGTGTTCTAGAGGAAGGAAATAACACAATCACCAATTCATATTGTTTCCTTCTTTTGTTTGTTTTCCAAACCCCCTTCCTTTGTGGGAACCTGATATTGCTACTCAGAAACACCAGCAGCTTCCCGTTCTGTTTTCGATACCAGCTACCGCTCCAGTGTTTCTCTATACGCTGCAATGGGACTTAACAGCATCCTGTTCATGTCTTTGTTATCAACCGATCAGTAGCACGCACTGAGCGTGTGGGAGACCAGTGCTTTTCCTGTGCAGTGCTGTGAAAGAGAATATTTGTCTTTACAAATGAGGGTCAGAAGGAAAAGGCAGTAGTTTCCCCACCCCCATGCTGTACTTCAGTGGCTAGTGTTTGCTAAAGGCGTGAGGCATGTGGATTTAATTCCTCTGCCCATCTGAGCATGTTCACCTGTGTGTCAGGCCTTAAAGTGTTACCTGCAGTCAATTTATCTTACTTTTTTTTTTAGCATGGACTGTATCCTCATCCACTAGAACAGAGAAGGTATTCCAGATTTCTCTTTGCTTAGGTTAGAGTTACTCTCTTAAGGAGTGTTTAACTGTTGCAGTTGAGAAGACAGAGCATCCTGCATCAGTCTACTCATCACTGGCTTGAGGAACTTCCTGAGGGTGTGGGATGCTGACCTGTACCCTCTCTGGCAGAGGCAGGAAATGAGCTTGTTCCCTGTGTCTTGGGTGAGAACTGTGTTTACTGAACAGTTACATTACAAAAAAAAAAAAAATCAGAAGAGCCAGTGGCATGGATCTAGTAAGGCCCCTTATTTCCCAGGCCACAGCAGTGAGCCTGAGTGCCTTAGCTAACCTGCCATCATCGGGATAGGTTTTGTGAGTTTTATTTGAAGTAGAAATTCCACTCTTTTGTTAATCATGTGACGGCTGTAGATACTGCTTTGGTGAGAAGGCACCTGAAATCTTTTGGGAGATCATTGTGTAAATCTATAGGCTCTTTTGAAAATGCAGGCAATGTTGGTTGCTCCCTATTAATTTCTCAAAGGCAGTTGTGTAATGAGTGTTAAATATTATTCTTGGATCATTAATAGCTACTAACAAGGAGGTTAGATTCCTGAGAACAAAGCCAGTGAGACTGTGTAATCTGGGCCTTAAAACATAACGATGACAAAGTAGACCAGGGAGCATACTTAATAACTTTTCCACTACTTCACGAGGCCAGTATTTTGTGGTTGGCAGATACGTTGCTTAGGGTTCTTGAAAGTCAAGCACATCAGATTGTAGTTTGAATTTAAAAAACCATTAAGACGTTACGGTCATGTATACAGTAGAGAATTTTTAAAAAATGGGACTTCTGCTGCTTCTTGGCCTTTAAAATATGCAGAACTAAATCAGACTGCAAGGCTTACCTGCTGTCATAGTTGATCTTTTCTGGAGGACGTTTCAGCCAAACACTGGTATCTAAGCACGTGAACAACCTCTGCTGCCTTTGAGCCTATGGTTCCCACTGATGGATCTATGTGGAAAATCAGTCTTCAAAGGTTGAATTTGTTTTGTTTGCTTTTGGAGGGTTTGGGGTAGCCAAGGTCTTGTGGGGGGCAGCCAAAATAATTATGAACCTTAGTCACAGTAGTATGCCAAAAATGCAAAGGCAGTGATTTAATACTTCCAGATTAGTAAGAATGGTTGAATGCTCAACCATGCTTCTCTTCCATGGCTGTGATTTTTAATTGCTGATCTCTAGCACAGTTAACGTATGCTCATATCTGAGGAAGGACTCTATTTTAAGTTTACTTTTTTATAAAGTGCAAGTTAGAATAATTTGCAGGTTAATGTGATTCATCATTCTGGCAGCAAAATTCATTTATACTTCAAAGAAAATGGAGCATCCTTTCATTCTTTTTTCATTGCAGAAATAGCAATGGATAATTGATGACCTTCTGGGCAAGATTTTATTGCCTTACCATCAATAGGATTTTTCCAGATATAAAATAATTTAAATCAAGTTTATCTATAGATCTGTCTTGACTTAAGCCTTGATCCTGCACCTTTCAGAGAAATGAATGTTTTTCAGTGTTACCACTGGAGACGTTACAGTCTAAATCTGCTAAATAAATGCCCAATGAAGAACAAAGAGTTTAGAATTGGGATGAACCCTTGGTATGTGTCAGAGTATTTTCCAGTTAGGACTTAGAAGTGCCCGTGTGACTGTCACCT
>NW_010433079.1:6193-39348 GCF_000710305.1 Buceros rhinoceros silvestris
TGCTGTCCCTATGGCTTAGGATGGGAGAGGAAGCTCATTTAGAAATAGATTCCCTGTCCTGTTGGGCAATCACCCTGTGGAGAAATGTTTGATCCTGTGACACATCAGATCAGATTTACACTTAGAACCACGCAGATTTTTTACATATTTACAGAAGAGATTTTTTACAGAAGAGATTTTTGTGCTATGGACACCTGCAGCACATGCAAAGGTGATGTGGAGTGCCATGCACACATTTAAAGTAATTTCCTCATTAATTTCCTCAATAATTTCCTCATTTTCCTTCATTTTTGATCCAGTAATGAGCTGGATCAAAAATGAAGGACGGTGCTGCCAGTACTTTTAATAATATGTTAACATATTTATTGGAAACATTGTGGCCCATGCTTCTGTTTGAATTTATAATTCAGCATGACTCATAACCAGAAGTCAGAACTGTCCTGGTGAAAAGAAAAGAATGGATTTTAAGATTATGAGCACCAAGGCAGATTTTGTATGTCAAAAGCTGACAAAAAAGACAATTTGCAGAGGTTTCAGTAAGTGCATCATTATATCATCCTTGGCCCCTCCTCAATTGTTTCTTTTAAAACGATGCTTCTCTAAGCAAAAATATAAACATGTGAAACACTGAAGGTGACTTTCTTGGAAGAACGGGTTTTTTCCCCACTAAGGAAATACATTTTTTCTGAAGATGTCCAATTGATTAATGCCAGACTGCATGGAATTACGAAGTGAAATCCTCAAGATGTTCTATTGTTTTTATAGCACAACTTAGTTGCCAGTGTTTTTCTGTATGTGAAAATATTTGGCAGCTTTGTTGACCAGATAGATAGGCAATGGTGTGTGAATTTCACATTTTATATAAAGATCCTTTGTTTCATGTCTACAATTTAGGGGGTTGACCTTTAGCTAAAACAGTGGTTAAGTGATTGCCTCCATAATCTGTAGTGTCATGAGAGAGTGGTGTGTTGTGCTCCGCTCCACCAGTACTGGACGTACATGTTTGGTTTTCCTGAAGGCGTTATCAGACAGCAACCATCAAGCCTGGAACTGTATGTAGTCCTGTTGGCCTCAGCAGACCTCCTCATGCCCTGTGTGGAGGCTTAGGTCTGCTCTACCAGTGTTAGGAGCAAGTTCTGTCTTCGTAGCAGAACCCCCGTACTATGTTTAGCCTGAGGAGCAGGCTGAGAAACATACGTATTGTATAAATTCCCTTCTTGAAGCACTACCAGTACTTTGGTTAAGCCACTGTAAAACTACTGGTATGCATTTGTTCATAGTTTGGAAAACACTGTTTTCATTACAGTAAATCAATATAAACATCAGCAATATTCCTATCAAACAAATTAGTTCTCATATGAAATGTATGGTAAGTAAATTTGTTGTGTAGCTGAATACAATGTTATTTAATGGAACTTGATGTGGTGCCAACCAAACATATGGATCTTTAAATGCATTCCCCTTGTGGCTATGTCGAAATCATCCACCAATAACATGGACTGAATTCCCTTCCAGACTTGCAGGCCAGCTGCCCTTAGTGTATGAGATTTTGAAATGCAACAAATAGTATGGGGGGTAGGGGGGTGGGAAATACAGTGCAACAATTTCTGTTTTAGTTATTTTAAAAAAAAATTTGCTTGACTAAAGCTTGTCTTCACTTACCTGCCACCCCTCCACTCCCCGCCCTTTCCTTTCAGCCTGGAAAAGTTTTGTTTCATCTTCAAAAGCCACGTTCTTCATTCCTTTGAGGATTTTTACCTCCATTTTTCTTCTATTCTTTTCTTTTTACCAGAGAAAATTGATGAAAGGGTAAAAGGAGAGTTAAGTGTAAGACAGGGAAATGGAGGTAAATATTTCAATCCTTTATACAATATTAAAATTGTTACTATAGGACTATATATTTCTGACTCCCTAATTGTTTTCTTAGTTGTGTCAGTCTGTGTTCCTTGATGGGAAGCAGTATTGGGAAAGCTACATCAGCCATCACATCTGTCACCACAGAACTTTCATGGGATAACACGATAGGCTACATTACACTTGCAGCGGAAGTAATAGCATAGATCCTTGTGTACCGGACTCTCCTGTGCATACCTGCATCGACTGCTGTATGTAGTAGTATTTTAAATCAGTGGCATTCCCTTCTTGTAGTGAAACATATGCAAGTGTCAGGAAGTTTAACGCAGTGAATATGGTGTTCCTCCAGCAGCCAGCGCGTTAAGGTGGGCTTTAAAAATTACTGTACTGTAATTACCTCAAGTCATTTAAATTTAACTCGCTGCAATTTCTTTAAAACCTTCCCTTTGTACTTAATCACATGCTGAAGTGGCTTTTAAGAAGGATGGGCCTCACTTTACTTTGTCAAATTCCCTCCAGTGCTATAACCACCAGTGAGTGTGTTGTAATGATTTACATGTATAACATCTGCGTGCACTGATGTCTCCTGTGGTCGAAACTGTGTTTTGGCTTACTGAGACAATTTAATGGCGCAGACTGTGTTCCCAGATTTGTGCCCGGTGTTATATTCAGAGCTTTGAACACGTTTCGCTTCTGGCTGGCTGGCCAAGCCTGGTAAGGTTACCTGACGATGGCACGCAAACTTGCAGGCGTTCAAAAGTAGCTTAACATCCAGCTCCAGGCACTGGATTGAGACCACCTTGGAGGGCCTTGGCTTTAGAGAGCAGCAGGAAAATAAAATGTTCTTTCAATAAATAATTAGGAGGACCTGTTAATGCTATACGGAGTAGAGCGGAGTTGTCTGTGCCAGTTCCTTCTGTAAACTGCTGTAGCCCCTTTGGGACTGGTCGAACTGTGCCAGTATACATCAGCTGTGGACCTGACACGAGTGGAGTTACTGGGGGTTTGACCCTGTGCCAGCTGAGTTGCTGCTTCTCCTGCCTAGGAGTACACCAACTAGATGAGGGGAAATTCAGTACTGCTTTTTTTTTTTAAGCCTCAAGAAAATATAGGTGATGCTGACAGCTGGAGAGGGGGCACTGGTGTTGCCATTAACACAGCAACCAGTGGGAAGCTGACAGACGTTCTTACTCTGTCAAAACAAAGTTAGGGGCTAATTACAGGTCCACTGATGTAATGGGAACATTCTGACCCACCATTGTTGTCATAATCATAGTTGTAAGTCTGGTAAATTAAAAGGTTTGTTTTTCTTGCTTTCTGCATACAAATTCCATTTCATAACATCTCGGGCTATTTCAGGGAGGTTACAGGGCTCTGAAGGTGATTAAACTTAGTCAGTCATCAGCAGCTTGACTTGTAACCCACCCAAGGACTGCTTATAATAGCATTGCTTCGTTTTGTTATTCCTCTTGAAAATGTCTTAGCTGAGCGTTGAGATGTGGTCTAGGGAACCTCAAGTGCCAGACTGAAAAATGAGAGTTCTGTGAAGCTAATACGATCTGCTGTCTATTTTGTTAAAATCTTGGTGGGAGGGGGGTAGCGAGGAGGGGAAGCAGTCTAGTGGGATTTAGTCTTGTGTGTTGTCCTCTTACAGGGCAGCGTGGAGCAGTGTGTGTACGGCAGCAGCGTGCTCTGTGGGGCACCATGGAGGAGGACCAGGAACAGGGCAATCTGTGCAGTTCTGTGACTTCACTGTGTAAACCCAAGCTCAGTCATCACACGTTTCCTGACACACAGACTTTGTGTACATTTTTTTTACCAGGTGAATGCACCAAGTCTATCTGTTAGCTTATACTTAGGCCCGTGTTTCTGCAAGAAAACTCTGGCTTGTGTCTTAGGCTGTCTCTGCTGGCAATCAACTCCTGAACTGTCTCCAGACAAACCCAAACTTTCAGTGGAGTCTGTACCATCACAGGTCACTTTAGCTGATTTGGTCAGCTTTGCCCTTAAATAATTTTGAGGTGCTTGCCCTATGTTCTGTTGGATCTTAGCTGGGAAAAGGTACCTAGTCCCTTCTCAGGGTGTTTTCGGATTGGAGCCCACCTTGCTCCACACCTGCTTGATGCAAGCAGTGATTTGGACTCAGACTAGAACTGCAGAAGGGGCAGAAGCCAAATGCCGAAGGAGTTTCCTCTGCTTACAGGAATACGTTTGGTGGACAGCATCATACAGACAAGGGTATCACGTGTCTGGTCAGCATCAGAGTAACGTGAGTCTGTCAATGTGCTCTTAGGTTGCTTGGTGGGCTGTCAGAAGGTTATGCTCTTGCCTGTTCACTCAGCAGTAAGCTAGGCTTTATTTGCACAAGCCAGATGCAGAGACAAGACATCTAGGTCTTGAGTGTGTTGGATCTGGCGTGCAACCTGAGGTGTACTGAGTGACCTCATCCAGCAGTATACATGGATGAGAAACGATCCTGGAAGATTTGACCTTTTAGGAAGAAAAATGGTGTGCACTACTGTTTTGGTTTTTCGTTTTTATTTTTTCCTGGGATTAAAAGCAATGTATAATATGGTGAGCCAGGGCAGCGTTTGAGGTTGACAGTCAATACGTGGGAAGCAGATATCAGAGTTCCAAGCATGATGCAATCCAGTAAGACATGGTTGGAGAGGATGAGGGAGGAAAGCAGTAATGGTGAATAACCTTCAGAGGACAGACCTTGGCAGCCATAACCTCAGGTCAGAGGAGACGTAATACTTACAGGGGCCAAAGAGGGAGTAGAAAATGTCAGAAGCCTTTGAGAAGGGCAGAAAGTCATGATCTGTTCTCCAATCACCACTTGGAGATAAGCTTCTCTTTAGGAAAGAATCAGCAATATTTTAAATTTATATGACATACATAAAATAAAATGCTATGTCAGCTGATCCCTCAGCCAAATGTAAAACGTAGTCAGAAGCTTTTCAAAGCTTCATAATCTTTTAAATTATAAATCAGTATTTTTTCACGTATTGAAATTACCATAAACTCCTAGTCTTTATGATAAGCTACCACGGAAAGGACTAGAAGCCAGCAAATATTTCTTGCTAATAATCTCAGAAGAAACTCCTCATTCTTTCCCAGAAGACTGAAAAAGTTTATTCCCAAATTCTGTTCAAACTGGTGTAGATAACTCTGGTGCTTTGGCTATAAAGAAAATAACTCTGTAGGTAAAGTTTACAAGATTGCTAGTTAAAAGACACTTGAAATTGTGATAGTTTAGCAAAGTGAAACGGAAGTCATATTGTAAAAAAGAGAAACTGCTCTGTCTAGTTTCTCTGTCCCAAATAAAATGTGGGAAGTAAACTAACTGCATAATGGAATAAGTGCAGAGCTAAAAACTCTGTCGTTTGGTTGCAAATGTCATGATACTGTGATGTGTTTCATAAAGCTGTATAGCTCATATAGAGTCATGATTATGTGAGAATTTTTGCTTATTAGAGTATCAAAATTATAGTCTGAATTGCAAGGAAACTGCAAATATGCTCTAGAAACTGTAGAAATAAAAAGCAAAGAGAAAGTGATCTTTAGTAAAGATAATACGGGGGTTTTAAGCTGGTCATACAATTTCAGGGTGTATGTCTGAGTGCTGTATTTGAGTAAACTGTATTTGAGTGCTGTATTTCACCACCAACTTCAAAATGAGTATCCAGCCTCAAGAGAAATATTTGCTAAGTAATATGACCAGGTCAGGAGGAGGGTGATTCCACAGCATGACTTCACTGCCCTGTGCATATACAGGCATGTAACCTAAGACTTCATTCTTGAAGATAACAAATTTTTTTTTTCTCGTACTCTTTATGAAGTGAACCTAGAAAGCATCTGATCACCATCCTCCTTAACAATTTTTTTTTCCATATTGGGAAACTGTTACTACCTATCCCCTGATACTCTTTTGCTAGCTGAAATCTAAGTTCTTCAGTCTTTCCTTATGTCATATGTTGTAGGTCTCTATAATTTTTGTCGTTCTTCTGTGGTTTACTCCTTTTTAACACATGATGCTCAAATTGGTTAGAGTACTCTGGACGAGACCTTGCCATGGCAAAGTTGCAGAGAACAACTGCTCAGGAATGATGTTCACATTTTTAATGCAAACCAGAAAGACTTTTGCCCTCTTGCAGCATAACAATATTGATGTGTATTTGGTTTGTCCTCTGCTATAACCCCAGAGTCTTCTAAGTTAATCTGTATTTTCTAATAGTACAAAAAATGACAAAAAATTACTTTTTTTTTAAACTGAGCTGTCATAAAAATAAGCAAATTCAATTTAACTGCCTCCTTCAAAAAAAAAAGAGGGGGTGGGGAGGGCAGAGAGAATTAGTTTTTGGGTGGAGAGCTTTTATTTCTAGTTTCATCCCAAAGCGAATTTATGTGACTGAGTTGTAAACCCCTGAAAACTGCAGTTCATAATGGAAACACTGGCAGACCCTGAATGATGCTGCTGTAAAGTATTATGAAGCTTTAAGTTTTTCCACTTTCAGACCTGGAATAAAACTAAATCACAACACTTTCTGTATAGGCATTTGATTCCACCCCCTCCCCCAACTAATGCCTGCTGGATCTGTCTAGTGTTTCCTGACTTTCTATGTTGCCATTGGACTTTTTCTGATTGACTAGGCAGTTCAGTGCATTCAGTCGGTAGATTTACCAGTGGAGGTACTCAAAGTGGTGTTTACTGGGTCAGAGGGTGCTAGGAAATGTAACGCTATCTTGAGGAAAGTTGCAGTACAGATTTACAGAAGAAATTAACAGCAAATGGGGCTGGAACGAGTGTTAGGGGACTCACAAAACATGAAATGATAAGGGTCCCTACAATGTTGTTCTGCAGAAATGTTCTTCCAGACTCCATCCAAACCTACTGACAAAGTGGATGCAAAGGTACTTGGAAAAGAGAATATCAAGATTGTTTTCCTTTCCCAAGGCAGGAGAAATAGAGCAGCAGCGTGGTTTTTTCACAGCATTGCAACATGCTAGGGTATTCCAACAGGAGCAATTTTATCTGAAAGTGGCTGTGAAAGCAAAAGGCAGAATGGAAGTCAGCAAGTGGACAGGGCTTTTTTCTGGAATTGTTCCTGGAGTCATTTCTCATACTGGCGCAGGCTCCAGGAAGCCAAAGATTAACATGTGGGTTATTTATAACCATTTTCTAAATTATTTCAGTACAAACGATCTCTTTAGCTACTTCAGTCCTTAGGGCAAGAGTTGCCAAGCCACTCATTTGCCCCCCTATGGTATTCCTCGTACAAATTACGGGACCAGAGCGTAAGCAAATAGCATACCCTTGCTTTTCTGGTTTAGGTCTCTCCTTGAAGATGCTATTTTTTGTGTATTATTGTTGTTGTTATTGTATCCCAATGGACCTGTGGTCAAGCCTGGCATGAGGACTATTCCTAACTGGTTTAGATTTAGCTGCCTTGTCCAGGTGATTTTGCCATTAACCTTATGACAACTCCCCAAGCTCTCAGGGCAGCTGAGACATTGGCATGTGGGTGCATGCTCTGTTTCTGGCATTCTCCATGGGCAGCAGGTAAATTTCTTTGAGCCATAATGGGAATGGTTCTAACACAAGATATGGGAGACCAGTGTCTGGAAAATAATGTTAAAATCATAGATAAAAGTGATGTTTACAACCCCTGGTTGACTGAGAATCATTTCCAAATACTGAATTAGCTGGGGTTGGATTAGCTTTAGCTGAAACTAAAGCCTGCTGAAGGCTTTTATCTATGTCCGTACTATTTCTGCACTTGCCTTTTCCTCGATGTAGAGCAAACCCTTCAGTGAAAAACCCAAGTGTTCTTTCCCAGTCAACTGGAAAACTTTGTGCCTTTATGGGAGAATTACAGTAATGACACTAAGAAACTAGGCAACTCTTGCTTTTCCTTATTTTTCTCCCTTCTCTACTGCAAAATAAGTGGATTTCAGCATAAGGCACCTCCAAAACACAGACCCTTCTAGCAGGATTTTAGATCTAGACAGGAGATAAGCACCTTTACCCAGATGTAGCTGAAGATTGTACCTGTCTTTTGCCAGAAGTTGCAGTACCTGTAGCTCTTGACTGGATGGAAGCATATGCAAACTCCATAATCTGCTGCAGGAAAAGGTAGTTCTTTAGCTTTCACGAAGGATCTGAGCTATTACAGTTGACTTCATAGGTGAATTCCAGTAGCTGTACCTGAAAAACTGTGTAGTGTTGAGCCCCCAGTAAAGATAGTGATAAACTGGAGGAACTCCAGAGGAACATTGCCATGATTGTTAGGAATCTAGAGCATGAGAGGTGCTAGGAGTTGCTGAGGGAACAGGGTTTGCTTAGTCTGGAGTAGGCTATGGGTGGTTGAGGAGATCCAGTTGTCACCTTTTGGAGGAGATGGGATCAGACTCTGTAAAGGATACCATAGCAAAGGGACAGGAGCAGATGATCACAAGTTCTAACAAGGGAAACTGCACTTGTATGTGAGGAATGTGGTGTTCATCATGAGAGTGGCTAAGCATCATGAAAAATCCCTATTTAGAGGTTTTCAAACCTCAGCTGGGCCTGAGCTCACTTTGAAGCTGGCACTGCTCTGAGGAGGTTGGTACAGGTGACCTCCTTATTTCCATTCCAACCCAATTTTTTCCAAGAATCCGAGTTCCTTTTGTCAGAGGTAGCCATCAGTATGGAAGTTAAAATAAAATAGAAAACCAACCAGAACTGAGGATTTGAGAAACAGCTATAACATATCTGTATGGCCAACCGAGAGAAATAGGTTTCCACATGTTTACTTTTAGGGGTTTAGTTTTCCTTTGGAAAATAAAATCAGGGATGGTCTAGAGTCTGAAAGTGAGAAATCCAGTTACAACAAGCAAGAAATGCTTAGTATTTTTAGCTCCTTTCGCAAGTAAAACATTTTAAATGAGTGTATTTCAAAGTGTATTGCAAAGTGGAGAACCACTGGAATGTTTTTTCATATGTATTGAAAAGTATCAGTCACATTTTCCAAGTGTGCGTGTTTATATTAAATTTATATAAACTTTGATTTATACATTTTCATTTTAATGTAGATAATTTTGCATTTTAAAAATTGTAAGCATGGAGTTGTCATGTAGGACATTTTGGAAAACAGTGCTCTCAAAAAGTTATACAGCATTATGAAAAGCTAAGGTGATTTACACCTACTACTGACTTTCTTTTTGTTTCCTTCAGCTGAAGCACAATTGTGGAAGGTTAGAAAATGTGAAGAACTGGCCTTTTGTTAATATATCACCTTCATAGCAATCAAAGTCTTGTCATTTTGTATTAACCTTGCTTTAAAGCTTACCAAAAAGATCACCTGCCCTGTAAAAGTCTAACTTGACCAGATAAATAAGCAACCAGACACAATAATTGGTGCTCCACGTTGCTCGTGGTGGAGCCTCTGTTGTGCAGGAAGCCAGGAGGCAGATTTCGGATCAGAAACCAGGTCTTTTGTACTGCAGGCTCCTCCAGCTCACTGCTTACTTTCCTGCTCAGTGCGTTTATTGCTAATATAAGACCCAAAATCAACCAAAAGCAGATAACCTTCTGTTATAGGATCCCGATTGTTTTTAAACACTGATAAGGGCACTTTGTAAGATCAGCTTTTGATTTGTAGCTGTTTACATTTGGAAGAGACTGAGAGATGCTAATGTCCCTTCTGGCATTTGTAGCTATTTTGTTTTCTGAAGATTTGTGGGTTTTACATGGCATAAGATCAAGCAGTAATAAAGCTGTGACAGACAGGATTGCTGCTGAAGTGCAGAATGAGTCTTTCGGCTCCAAACACGTTGCTTACTTTGCAAGTCAGTGTCTGCTCACTCCAGTGACTCCTTTCACATAAGGGTCATCAATTCAGATGTAAGATTCTGGAAAAAAAAAAAAACAAACCCCACACAGTTGGGTTGCATCTGAGAGTGGATGAAAGAAGGCTCTGAGCTGGGATTTCTTTTCTGCTCAGGTAGGCTTTTTCCTGCGCCATAGATGTCCTCACAAGACAAGCAAACATAGTCTCTGTTATTAAGCCAAAAGGAGCAGATAAATCTGACAAATTTTGCTTTTCTGCTGTTTTTCTCCTCTTGGTTTATAAAAGGTCACAGTGTGAACCACTTCAATGCCTTCCACTGTTTTCTTTTCATTTTACAGTGCTTGCATGATCTCAGTGAGGGAGCGTATTTATTGTGCATGCCATTCAGTTTAGATTCAACTGCAGCACATGATTACAGCAACTTAGAGGAAAAAACTAGAAAATAAGTCCCTGATGTAGAACTGGTAACTGAGCCAAAACAGTAGTGCCAGTTATTTCAATGCCTCACACAGTGATTTACGAATTCACTGCAAACACAGTTAACGACTTATTTGGACAACTGTGCGTATTAACCAGTTCTCTCAAAACCTTGGATGCAAACTTCTTTTGATGATAATTTTTCCTTTTAATATTTTACAGAGAGGCATTAGGAGGTGACAGTAGGGGAAGCTTGTGTTTGCATCATGCTTTTCAGTGCCACCCATGAGTTTATCCCTTCAGTTTCCACTGTATTATTTTATTTGGGAAAATATATGCAATGTCTCATGGAAGAATGAATACCTACAGGACTGATCCGAATCCAGTAGATATTTAGTAAGCTGATGCATAGCCCTTTTTTTATCCCCCCACACACACGTGTATTGCACATGCACATGACTATGCGGCTCTTTTAGGCTGCTGAAGAGCATGAGAAGCAGTTGGTAGCTGGCATCACTGGTGGTCTTCCAGCCTTTACCCACTCTGTCCTAATTTGCACAGATTAAATCTGAATGGATACAGCTGAATGGAGGACAGAGAGTCAGAAGTAAGAACAAAAGTAATTTTTAAGAAATGTCTGCCTGACCTTATAGTAGCTCATGCACAGATACGTTCCTATTTAGGCAGGCATTTACTTAGCTTTGTAATAGTTTCTATCACAAGCCTCTTGTTCAAGAAAGATAATTCCAAATCGTGCTTGTGTTGATGGTAAATGCAGCAGCTTTGTTAAACTTTTCAAACTATATCTGAAACACCGGAATACCTTTATAGCAGAGAATATTACAGCTGCCGTCTTCCTACTAAACTTGCAGTGAGGAGAAACTAAATGCTGCATACAAGAATTTTGAAAGGTAAATTGAATTAATGAAAGCCCCAGGTTATTTTTTTATCTTTAGAGGCTGAGAGATACAGTAGCTCAGATTTTCTTGATCCAATATGGTCCCATCCCACAAAGGGGACTGGTTTTCACACAATGTGAAAGCTTGATCTTTGTCATCCCATACAGCTGGTTACCTGCAAATGAAGCAGGTACCATTATAAACACTTTGGAAGACATTCTGATATTTGTAGATGTTCAGTGGGGCTTGGGTGGTAACGACAGCAGAAAAGATCCTTTTACTCTCACTGTACACATACTGCATTTGCCTAGGGCTCAAGTATCACAATCCTGTTGCATATCTATTTTTAAGAGCCATATTTTTGTAGCTTACATACAGAGTCTCCAATGCACATTTATGTGCTACAATGAGGTCATTTTTCTGGATAATTGGGAAAGTTAAGTAATTGCTTGAAAAAGTAAACATTTCTTTTAACATCCATGAAGCAAGTCTTGGAGCTGTTTGATACCTATACTCCTGAAATTAAACAGGTTTATGGTAAGATGAAATCCATCTTGAGCTATCCTGTGTTGTCATGTGGCACTCCCAGGGCACACGCAGGCTCCTTCAATACCCTTCATTCATGGTGGGGAGCCTCATTGTGATTTCACTTTTCCGTTAGCGAAAGGCAATATAGAGACTGTGGTACCCATACCATTTGTGTGTATTTGTAGCACACCTGTTGACAGCTCAAGACAGCAGTGGGACAGACTGGCAGAGTTTTCTCTCTCTTACTGCCTTTATGCTCTCCAAAGCATGATATTGCAGCCTTAAAATAATTTAGCTGTTGACATACTCATGTGGCAACAAGATACTTTGAAACAACCACCCCCCTTTTTTTTTGTGATTGTTGCATTTATTCAGAATCACAAATTCATCCAGTAGGAAGAGACCTTTAAGATCATCAAGTCCAACCGTTCACCCTGTACTGCCAGGGTCCCTAAACCATGTCCCTCAGCACCACATCCACACATCTTTTAAACGCTTCCAGGGATGGGGACTCCACCTCTTTCCTGGGCAGAATGATCTTGGTCAGCATATATGCTTCCTTATTTTATGTAGTTCAAGGTCATAATTTCCCATTTCAGCCTTAGGTACGAGTGCAGCTGCTGTGCTGACACACCCAGCTTTCTCCGGGGCACTTTAGTACCTTCTTCAGGAGAACTCCCCATAAGTTTTCTAATTCTTTAATCTCTGGATAGTATTTAACTACAAGATCAAGATTTCTTTGCATACCAGAAATGTTGATTCTGGGTTTATTGCTTCTAATGTAACACCAAAATCTAATCGCTTCTTTGCTTCCACCTACTCTCTGTAGTTTTTACTGTCTTATGTCATTTGCCAAACTCTCAGGCTCAAGCTCCATCAGACAAGACTTGCCTTTTTATCACCTCATAGTTCAATGGCCCCAACTCTGAGATGTCAGTTAATTTTTTGTACTGTGGTTAATCCCGGTAAACAGTAGTCTTCAACTCACTGAGACAGGAATTAGAGTAGCAAAAAGCCAAATACCAGTTTAATAAGAGAATCTTTAGGAACTATTTCAATATCTTGGTTGGAGATATGAAGTTTGAAAACTTATGAGGAGTTTGTGTTGAAAATAGCCCCTCTAGAAAAACAATGGAGGTCTAAACAGCAGAGTGGAAATCCACAGCTCCTGAGGCTTTCATGCAATAAGTGAAGGAGGGAAAGAAAGGGCAAGAGGCTTTATAAAGAAAACAGCTACAAATGATCAAGAAATAATTTGATACGTTTTCAAGCCTCCTCTGAGATGGATGGCTCCATGAGAATAAAAATAAAGATAAACCAAGACCAATAAAGATGTTTAAAACCTCTTTTGCATAGTAATAACTGCAGTAAGTCATGCCTGCGCACATTTTCTATTTCTACACAGGTTAAAGTGTGTTCATAATCCTTTTGTTCATTCAAACACCAATCAAACCTGACTTGCTTTCATAAAACCTGTGTTTATGACCACCAGAGAGTCCAATTTTAAATCCCAATTTTAAATCCCAAAACTTTTAACAGGTTAGGGTTTATTTTTTTTATCTTAAAGCCATTAGAAGAGTATTGGCAAAGCATTTATTACAGCATTTGAGGACATATATTTAACTTAGGGGCAGTGTATAATTTTTCTCCAAAAGAAATCACAGAACAAATTAGTTTCCAGATGATCTTCTAGCTAAATTCTAATCAGACCCCTCCAAATAATTTTAGAGTTTCTTTAAAGACACAAAATTAACCAAATCTTAAGAGAAACTGTGCTAGCTCTCTCAACACAGAACAGCGTTTGCTCATTAACAACCACAGTCTTTGAAGAACAGCCGCGTCCTGACTCCAAGCAGTCCGTTCCCTGATGGAAACAGGACTGTTTTCCCCGTGCTCTCTGAAGAGCCCCCCAGCTGCGCACTGCCTCGAGAAGCAACTGCCTCAGGTGCTTTGTAGCCCCATTTGCAAACTCCTCCAGCTGCAGAAGAGGGAAGTAACTGCCCGAAGTCAGGTGCAGAACTCCGTTACCTGGGAGTTTGGCTGCTTTGCCCTGCCCTCATAACTGAGCAATTGGATGGGCTTTGTTTGCTTGGGTTTTGTTAGGGGCTTTTTAGTTGTTTTGGGGTTTTTTTCCCCCACACACACTATTGATCCCAAAGAGAGCAAGAACGATTTAGAAAACTTCCAAGTACTTCACTATGGAAATTTTTAAAGATAGTGTTTCCTTTGTTTTTCATTCACTTTTTGATGTGCAGGTTATTTTTACATTCCATTTTAAGTTGCCAGCCACTTCTCATGACTAACTCATTATCAATGTTCAGTTAAAAATTTACCTCACCTCTCAGAGGAAACTAATTTCTAAAAAACTTAGCCAAAGAATGAAGAAACACACCTTGCTTTTTGTGCAAACAAAATGTTATTGGTTGAACTTGGATTATTTTTATGAATCTTAAACAAATTTAAGGTAGATATTAATGTTTGTTTGGAAATTTTTTGCCTTAACTCTTTTCCTTAAGTTCAGCTGCTGACTTGAGAGCTGGATGCAGAATGGATTTTTGACTATTATCGTACAACTACCTAAACTAATATGAATCCCTGATCCTATTGCAAACAATCCTGCTATTGGAGCATTGCAGAATCGGTAAGGAAAACTTGCCTCCTGACTCCTGGCCCCTGCTAGATGATGGGAAAAACTGAACATAAATATTAAATTGCTTAGGATGGAACTAGTTAATCAGTTAAATACAGGTCTGATTAAGTCCGTGCCCTTTTTATCTTGTACAAAAAATTTTCAATAAAGTAGGGATTCACATCTCTAGAACACCCTAGAATGTAAGAAATTCATTGCTATACCTTTCTGGGAAGCTTTCAATCTTACTTGCATCGCTAGATTTCAGTAAGCAAAGGACTAGCATCACCGTGAAGGGTGCTGGTGAGATAGCATCAAAACTGCTCCACACAGCTCTGGTCATCTGCGCTCTGGAAAGATTAAGCTAAAGCATGTGTCTCCTGCGGAGGGAGGGGAAACCCCTGGTTGCCCAGCACAGAAAAATGAGAAAGACTGATCTATGTGAGCCAGTCCCAGGGATTAAGGGAAAAGGAAAGAATTAACGTAATAGATACTCTTGGCCCATGAACAAATGAGCTTGAACAATTAATGAATAAAGGAATCTTTCAGAAGAAGCTTAAGCATAGGGTCTGGAACAGTCTTGGAGTCAGGAGCAATGGGTGAAACACTGACCTGCTTTCAGCTGGCGCATGGTTAGTTAGGAAAGGAGCTTGTATAATGCAGGTACTGAGTGACCTTGCTGAGGAGCCCAGAAGGTCTCTCCCCAGCCTCTGTTCCTGTATGACAGGGATCGTAATGACGATAACAGCACCCTAACAGGGATGTCAATGACTGTCACCTTCCTCATTCTCATTGCTTTTCATATCTTTATTTTGATTTTTTAAAATCTAATTAACAAAACTCTGCAGTTCAAAGATTTTTGACTGCAAAATCTTTGAATAAGGGAGCAAGAAACAAAACTATTTGTTGAAAGAAGAAAAGATAGAGCTTTCTCTTTCTTCCTTCTCTTAGGGTTTTCTGTTCTTTGTGCGTGTTTGGTATCATGCTAAGACTGTGTTGCTGGTCAAGTGTTCTCATTTTAGTAAGGTGAAATACAAGAAAAATGAGGAGTTAAAGCTATTTGTATTAACTGTCTTTTTTCAGAGATTCTGTTTCTTTGAATTCTAATTAAGTTTGCACTGTGGATGATGATCACTTCCATCTAGTATTGCAGGCACATACAGTCTGAAGTTCCTCACGCACTCTCATTGGATAAATGGCAGGATCACAAATTCAGTTATCTGCAAAATGCTAATTAATACCCTTCAAAGCAATTTTGGCTGAAGCCAAGCATTCTTTGGGCACAGGCAAGGATTAATAGGCACAGCTTTCTGTCCATAGCAATAAGGTCATTCAGGGGAGATCAGAAGTACAGTAGATTAGCATCGCCATTATGTGCCTGCCTCTGTTCTGAAAAAACCTCTGGTCAAGGCAATAAAGCAGGCTTCAGTCCCCATCGCCGCTCAGCTGAAGGCCATGTCAGGGCACATATATCAGCTTTCCAAAGCAGTAACAACACATTAACTCATTAGTAGCTTCACACAAAACGGATCTGGAGTCTCTCAGTGAGTAGTATAGAGCTGGCTTTGTGTGGCCGAGATTGACAGAGCACTACAAAGTGTTTCTTAAGCTCTAAGGAGGAGTGAGACAATGACAAAGAAGAGACAATAAAACATGTGGTGTATCCTGTTAGGTTATTGCCATAAACTGTCTCCCCTGATTAAATCTCTAAAAGATCCATAATGTCTTAAGACAGGCACCCATGTGTTTAATTCAATGATTTCAGTAAAAAAAGTTAAGAGCACCACATCTCACTTTTCTAATTCCTTTAGGACCCAGGGGCTGAAATTACATTAGATTTCTGTGAGACTGAGGTTTAAGTGACACTGTCCTTTTTAAAAAAAGAGATTTTACCACAGTCAATTTAAAATAAAGGTGAAAATGGTTTTCAGCCCAAAATTTCACCCTGCCGTCCTTAGAAAGTAGGAATTTTGGTTGAGGCAGAGACACAGAGTATTTTGCTTATTACAAAATATATTGAAATCTTATGCGGAGAGCCAGTTGATCCAGATTTTATGGATTAAATTATACATTTAATCACCAAAAAAGAAAGATATAGTGGGATCCTAATGAAACTTTATTTCAGGGAAATAATTCTTATATGGCTAGACACCTTTGAAAGCCTACTCAGACATGTCTGCATCATCACAAAAGCATCTAAACCCCTTTGACATTTAACTCTTAATATATTCAAAACCTGGTTCCCATCAGATACTATAAAGCTACCTTTTAATGGGAATGTAATTTTCTGTATGACCAGAAAGCTAGATGCTTGCCACCTTCCTCAGCAGACGTGCCTCCCTTCGGCACATATATTCAAAACCTGGTTCCCATCAGATACTATAAAGCTACCTTTTAATGGGAATGTAATTTTCTGTATGACCAGAAAGCTAGATGCTTGCCACCTTCCTCAGCAGACGTGCCTCCCTTCGGCACACAAGACGTATTTGCTGCAAGCATGTATTTAATGCTGCAGATAAATGTAGCTGTTTCCAAGTCCAGTAAAAAAAGCAGTATCACTTACATGCAACTCTGACAGCCTCAGCAGGAGCTTAATTCTAAAATGCTGCAGGTAAAGTAAAATCTGATTAGATGATACGTATTGTAAAGCATCCACTTCATGGAGTGCTCTCAAAATGTAAAAGCTCAAACTTATCAGGATTATACAGTACTATGAGTTCTCTTACAATGAAAAGAAGTTTGAAGAACTGAAAAAAAAAAAAGAAGTTTGAAGAACTGAAAAAAAAAAAGAAGTTTGAAGAACTGAAAAAAAAAAAGAAGTTTGAAGAACTGAAAAAAAAAAGAAGTTTGAAGAACTGCCTTCGTTTACTTTGGTTTGCTCTTGACTTATCTGTGCTTTTTAAGGATAGTTTTCTATGAGCAGGTAAAATGTTGACAAAGGATGGACTAATGATAAACAAAAAAATGCCTCCTTTTTACAGAAACTGGAATATCATGTTGTTTCCAAAGATATTACAGAAACAGGGGGTGACACTTGAAGACATTCAGCCCCCAACTATGGGAATGAATTCCTACCACCACGGGACCGGATTAGAGGTTGAAATTTATTGTAAAGACTCTGAACCTCATTTTTTATTTATTTATTGCTGCCACAGGGTGTTTTGAAAGTAAGTGGCGCATGCAGTGGAAAACAACTTGAAGAACCACAGCCAGTCATAGTCATCCAAAACCCAGAAGGTTTGCCCACTGAATTCTCTCCCTGTTGCCAGTTTCTGTGAGCATGAACAACTGTCTTGAGTCATTTCCTGAGCATTTGTCTGGTCTGCAAGGCAAGCTGCGTGTCTCGGTTTAGCTATTCACTGCGGCCCTTCCCGCTGTGTAAAAGAGGATACCTCAGCACGATTTAATAAGACTATCAGCCTGAACTCTTCATAGACTACTCAGTTGTGAGAGGGAACTACACATATAACTTTAATACCAGTTATGAAGTAGTGATGATAAAATGTGAATAACAACTTCCACCTCACATGGTAGCTTTCATCTGATCTTTGCTTAAAATTGGTTTGCCCCGCCCCCCCCTTTTTTTTTAATATGACCATTAATCTGTTGATTTTCACAACATTTGCACGAGGTAGATGATATTATAGATAATTTGCAGACAAGGAAAATACGATACAGATGCATCTCCTCTTGGGAAATACCAGTAACTTAGCTACCAGTGCAGCTATTATCAAGGGAAGTTTTACAAAATCTCCTGAGAGATTAAATACACTGAAGTGTCCATGAGTCACTGGAAGAATTAGAAATTTAAACCAGCTCCACATACTAACCTTAGGCAGTGCTTACCACCATATTTAATAAATTGCTGAAATCAAGTGATGATTCTTTTCAAAAATAAGTATCATATAGCTTGTTTTTAAGTGCTGAAGCAATCATTTTACTTCGTACTACATAGAAGTGTAGAAAAAGGACACCACCACTTTTCTGAAACAAGATTTCATTCAAGAACCCATGTTTAATATCCATTTTTCGTGCCTTTAAGTTTTTTATATTGATATAGGTATTTATATAGACATTGACCTCCGTGTGGCACAACAGCTAAGCTGAAGCTTTGAAATACAGTTTTATAGTGAGTTGGGAAACAGCAAGCTCTTTGGTTCTGCTGTTTTGTTTTGGATTTTGTTGTTTATTTTTAATAGCATATTACAAATTGTCTTTTGGAAAAAATATTGAATTAAGTAAATTTTTACATTTATATAAAAAATTTAATTCATGAAGATATTGTAGATGTCAGAATTAATGAGTATTCCTCAGGAACTTTTTTCTATATGAGTGTATGAGGTTTTTTAATCTTCTAAAATGTTCTCATTTTTAATCTCTTACCCCTAACCTGAAGCATCCATCACATTTGCCATGCAGTCACTATGTTTGTCATCCCTTTAAAACTCCTTTTATGTCAGGTTTACCAAAAGTGCCTTCTGGAAAGGGTCTCAGAACTGGACAACTAAATCAGTTAGAGCCTGAGCCTGTATGTATAATAAAGCTAGAAATAGTATATGATAATTTTTTTGGTAGCTTCACTAGCCTAAAATACCTTGAAATTAATTTTTAAATGCTGTAATGTCATTTTTTGTCCTGACCCTAGACAGAAACCAGGGGTGAAAACAATCTGAGGCTTCAGAAATTTTTAAAATAGGATCAGCCTCCCCTTAAGCATCACCAGTATTCAGAATGGAACTGGAACATAACCATCACCTTTCTATCATTTCAATGCCATAACTAGTCAGATGTGTTCAGGATTTTTTACCAGCTGGCTCAGAGTTAAGTTGGACAACATGGGACAGTATAACCACCACCCTTTATTAAGATGTAATTAGAAAGGAAAAGCCTGATTCACCTTCTGGTGCAGCCCATAACAGTTCAGGAACAGGGCAGGAGCAGGCAGAAAGGATGAATGAAAAGAATAGGCTGGTGGGAACTGATTGAGGAAAGAAAAAAACATAATGAACTGTAATGACTTCTCTTCATCCTACTGCCCTCTTCCAAAAGAATTCTAATATAAGAGAAAAAAGTCCTCTCTTCCTTTCCCATTCCCCATCAAGGAAATCAGGAAAGTACAAATCAAGCCCTGAAAGCTGACTGAAAGCAGGAGTTTGAATATGTGGCAAGAGCTGTAATTTGCTCATCACAGCCTAGTTCTCTTCCATAAATCAGAATCTGTGACTGGATTATATCACCCATAAAAACCTTGGCCAGATGTTCCAGACTGAGTATCTCTCTCCTCATCCTGAATGGAGACAGTGCTGAGAGCACTGTGGTAGTAAATAAATACAGAATACATGTGATTCAGCTGACTCCCCAGCTTTCTGCTGAAAGGCAGGTACAAATGTCAAAATTGCTCTGGAGAGCAACCAGAAGAATTGAGAGTTTGGTGTATTTTTGCAGTAGTCAAGGTAGAGAATGGAGAAAGGAGGATGTGAAAAGGAAAAACCATCCTGTCTTGTCTGGGACCACAGAATTAAAATGTGCTTTTGAATGGTCACCAAGATCCTGTTTGCACCCAGCACCTTAAATCTCCTGTGTGATCATTCAAAATTTGTGCCAGTGAGAATCTGTTTCAAACAAGCTCCAAAACCGCATTTGCCTGCCTGAAGAAACACTCTGCCACCGTGTGCTCCCGCTGGGGTACGGATCAGACATACACAGGCAGCATGGACAGGGAGAACCAAGACTGAATGACCCAAGCCCACAGCTGCAGGGTCTACAAAGAACCTCCAAAATTCACTAGTCATGGCTGGGCTTTGTTTGACCTCTTAGAATAGCAACTGGTACTAAATCCACCCCATTACTGTATACTGGGAAATTCAAAGGGTCTTTCCTCAGTCCTGTTACGACAGATTTTTGCTCACTCCTGTGATCAGAATGATTCAAAAGGAAACTGATTGTGGTTTAAACTGAGCAATGGGAAAAAATCTTGACTAACAGCAATGGGGAGAATTATGGTGGCAAAGTACCACTGAGGAATAAAAGGCAAAGGACAAGGTAGTAAGTCATTCAGGAAAGAGCACACTGCTACGACACCAGTAGTATGTCTCTCCTTCCCAGCAGAGAATGCAATGGCAAGCCATTCTCTTTCAGGGAGTTCAGGCTGTCACTACCAGGAGAGTAATAAGCCAAGAAATCATTTACAAAGCCACCCTTTGCAGGAAGACTGTCTGGATGGTCTCAGCAGATTCCCTCTAGTACCTCTGAGGTTATGACTGTATCAAGCTCTAATAGGGATATTAAGTAGATACCTTCTGCTCAAACAACTTTTGTTCCCAGTAGCTTTGGCTTATCTATTAAATTTAATGTCTATGGATTTTTAGGGTTAACTTCTTCCCCACAGTTGTATTATTTTGTTAATCTTCACTGATGCAATTATTGTTATAAAGAGACTAAAACATGATTGTTACAAAGGTCTAGATACTGATGGTAGGTGTAGTTAGAGAGCTGGGAATGAAGAAATCACTGCGTGAGGAAGTGTTGGTTTTGTTTTTTTAAGATAGTTATGGGTTATTTGATTTGATTAGGAGGAGTTAAATAATCTGCTTATTTGACAGCATATTTTAAAAGACCTTTGAGAGTAGATCACTAAATGAGCTGGATGGAGGCCACCCCTTGTTTCTAAGGCAGATGGATGAATGGGAGGAAATACATTTAAGACAAGTTTCCTGTGCCTCCATTTGGGAGGGAGGAAGGAGGGCCCCGGTGGACACAGCTTTCAACCCCATGAGCATACTTTTGCCTAAGCAGGACAAAGCTGAGCATGAGTCAGTGGGGTAACATGAGACTAAAGTCTGAAACAAACATGAGTAACTTTTCTTATTCATTGGCCTTTTCTTTTTCCATTGTTTCAAACCTTTTCATTTTCATAACAGTAGGTGATACCATGAATGAAAAGCGACTTTGCTTATCAAATACTAAAATGTTTTCATTCAAAAATGCAGTGAAGGAATACATCAACCTGGGAAAAATCAGCAAGACCAATTTCATCAAGCCGTGACAAATGTTATGACACTGTCATTGAATCTCTGCTATTTTCTGAAAATAGCTGTCCCAAAACTTGGCATCCAACACTAAAGAAAAATCAAACACTCTTTATTTTCCAATAGCAGCAGAGTGCCCTAAATTTCAAACACCTAAATATACAAGTGATAATCCTTTCACTCAGTTAATAGGTCTATCAGTTCCTTCCCATCATCCATCCCTTCAGAGAAAAGACCATCCTGACACTGTCTACGTGCTTGTCCAGGGGTGAAACCCTATTTCTACCTAACTGCCCTTATCACGGATGGGTTTGGCTGGTCATTGCAAATGAGCCAATCCGTTTTGTGCATTGGATTTTTCCACTGGGGATATCTGACCTCATCCAAACATTTGTCCTGCTCCTCCATAAACCAAGTACTTCACTCTATGACAGAGGTTTTCTACTGCTGTTTCTGATTGTCAGCTGTCTGTCATCACATCAAACACCACTCATATCTTACCAGTCACCTGGATTTCCAAAAGCAGATATCCCTTTAAATGAAAATCAGGTCATTGGAAAATAGCCTATTTTTACATCCAGGATTTCCTCTGCCTCAGAAATCCTTCAGTCTGGTAAGGACCCCCACGAGAAAGTCCTCACCTGGTCCCACATGACATGGTACTCCTCCCATTCGTGACCTCCACAGGCAGGTGCTTTCTGTTGCTTTAAGTGTAACCAACCTGGAGTTTTCATTAATCACTCTTATACAGCTTACCTGAAACTGTATTTTATTTGCTTCATTGGAGAAGGATTCCAGGACTCTGCAGATGCAAGTCTACAGTTATCTGCTAGTAAACAGTTGCTGCAAAACTCTAGTTTAGGAACAGATGAGCTGGCACTGACTCAGGTTTGCCTCGCCTTGCCTCAAGGTCTTTATCTGCATTGTTCATAACTGGCTTTGTGTCCATCCCCCAGTTCACCCCTCCAGGTAGCTTCAACTGTGAGTGGTCTGGTTTCATATTTCTTTTAAATCCCGCTCTTCAAAACGTATCAGAATCAGTATGTTGTCACAGTGCTCTCTGGAAATACACACTAATGACCTGGGAAACCAAAATAGCCCTCAGAACAGTTAAGAAGAATTTACAGGAACTCCTTCATGCAAAGTTGGGCACCCTAAAAGAAAAATGCTTTCGAGTTCAAACTGTTGTTTATTTTGGAGCATGTTTCTCTCCCTGCTTTCAATGGTGACCTAGGAATGAGCTCACCATTGGAAGCAAATCTGTCTTCTGTTTCCACTCCTAAAGGATTACCTACTCTCTGAAGCACATGGAGTTATTGATGGCCTTACACCAAAATTATGATTTGGAATTCTGTGGAAAAAATAAATACACACACATACACGTGTGTGTGACACTGACAGATTTAAGTTAAAAAACCTTGTTGAAACATTACAATAAAAAGAGAGTGAATTTGTAATAAATAGAAGGCTTCCTATATTCACAAATGTTCTGCTTTGTGCTTGAACAGGAAAATATCTAATCTAGCATGACTACACGGGAAAACAGCAAAAACATATTGTTTTGTAACGTGCATATGGGCTGTGTAGCATTTGGCAGCATCTCAGCCTGAGATCCAGTTAACAACCAGCCTCATTCTACCTTTGCTTGGGGTTGTTTAGCAGGGTTTTCTACAAGCAGAGCACATGAACTGATACTGCTGGCGGTTGATAGAGAATGGTTGACAGAATCCCTTGGGAGGCAGTCCTGAAGGACAAGGGAGTACAGGAAGACTGGATGTTCTTCAAGAAGGAAATCCTTAAGGTGGAGGAGCAGACCATCCCCATGTGCCAGAAGACAATCTGGCAGGGAAAAAGACCAGCCTAGCTAACCAGAGAGCTTTGGCTGGAGCTAGGGATCCTGAAGGACAAGGGAGTACAGGAAGACTGGATGTTCTTCAAGAAGGAAATCCTTAAGGTGGAGGAGCAGACCATCCCCATGTGCCAGAAGACAATCTGGCAGGGAAAAAGACCAGCCTAGCTAACCAGAGAGCTTTGGCTGGAGCTAGGGAAGGAAAGGAAAGTCTAGGGCCTATGGAAGAAGGGACAGGCCACTCAGGATGACTACAAGGATTTTGCAAGGCTGTGCAGGGAGAAAATTAGAAGGTCCAAAGCCCAGCTAGAACTTAATCTGGCCGCCACCACAGAAGACAGTAAAAAATATGTCTATAAAGACATTAACAGCAAAAGGAGAGTGAAGGAGAATCTCCATCCTTTAGTGGGTGTGTGGAGAAACAATGACCAAGAATGGAGAAGAGACAGAGGTACTGAATGCCCTCTTTGCCTCAGTCTTTAATAGTAAGACCCGTTGTTCTCCAAGTGCCCAGGCTCCTCAAGCTGGAAGACAGACATGGGGAGCAAAATGAAGCCACAGTACGGGATCCACCCAAGCGTACTGAGGGAGCTAGCAAAAGAGCTCACCAAGCCACCTTCCATCATTTACCAGCAGTCCTGGCTAACCAGGGAGGTCCCAGTCAACTGGAGGTTAGCAAATGTGATGCCCATCTACAAGAAGGGCTGGAAGGAGGATCCAGGGAACTACAGGCCTGCCAGTCTGACTTTAGTGCTGGGGAGGGTTATGGAGCAGATCACCTTGAGTGCCATCATGCAGCATGTACAGAACAACCAGACATCCAGTCCCAGTCAGCATGGGTTTATGAAAGACTGTTCCTGCTTGACTAACCTGATCTTCTGTGACAAAGTGACACACTTAATGGATGAGAGAAAGGTTGCAGTGGTCATCTACCTAGAGTGTAGTAAAGCCTTTAACACTGTTTTCCACAACATTCTCCTGGAGAAACTGGCTGCTCATGGCTTGGATAAGTGTACTCTTTTTTGGATAAAAAACTAGCTGGATGGCCAGGCCTAAGTGACACACTTAATGGATGAGAGAAAGGTTGCAGTGGTCATCTACCTAGAGTGTAGTAAAGCCTTTAACACTGTTTTCCACAACATTCTCCTGGAGAAACTGGCTGCTCATGGCTTTGGTCAAGGTAATCTTTTAGAGAGTGGTGGACAACAGCATTAAGTCCAGTTGGCAGCCCATCACAAGTGGAGTCACCATCCCTAGAGGTATTTAAAAGATGTGTAGATGTGGTGCTCAGGAGCATGATTTAGTGGTACCTCAGCAGTCCTGGGTTAATGGTTGGACTTGATCTTAAAGGTCTCTTCCAACTGAAATGATTCTATGATTGTTGCTTCAGTTACAAGGTTGATGACAAACCAATAAGAAGATGCCTCGCAGAAGGTGGTTGATATAAAACACCAGATCTCCTTCATACTACTTTTGACAGTTTAGTCCACAGGACTTTGAAGGCAAGTGGTGTCTGCCAGCAGGACCATCACATGAAAAAGGCCCATGTGAAGTCACATGACAGCCACCTAAGGTGTCATTGTCAAAGATACCTTCATGCTGATTTCATACCACCTCCTTTTCTGGCCATGTGAGTGCAAACTCCTTTGGATCTCTTTCCCACATGGGGGCAGACAGGTCCGGGATCCACTCTGTAAATGCATTAGGAACTTTGCCATTTCAGCCTCTTCCTGGCAGTATGGGGTGGAGTTTGAGAGCCAGTGAGTGACAACTGGCTCACCAGCATGCACAGATGGAAACATTTCTTAAGCTGAGTTAAAGAGAGACATCTTTATTTTTCCTCTTGCAACAATTAACCTATTAAACTGAGCATTGACAGGAAGCCGGATACAGTAGTGACAAACATGGTATAACACCACAAGCAAAATAAAAATAACGACTACACTCTAGCATCTCTATTTGGTGGTCATCCTACTTTGAAGTAACTTATTCTGTAATTCCAGGTAAATTACCTGGCAACTGATTGCTTAAGTTTGCTTTGGTGTCTCCTCATACATGCCTTTCCATCTCCCCTTCCTGCCCTTTTGTCTCTGTCCTTCACACATTTCAGAAGGAAGCATTATTAAAAAAATCCTAACATAAAACCCAAATCTACAGATGCAGGAGAGACATCTCTTAAGTCATTCCTTCTCTTTTTTCACTGATGTATTCTCTCAAGAGTGATAATCATCTTTTTTGAAATGCAGGTCTAAGACGGAAGGAATTTTTATCTGGAAGAGTAATATAAATTAGCTTTGACTGCCAGTTTCCACTGATTATTACTTTCCAGGCGGAATTCCTACAAATTCTTGAGGCATGACCTCTGATGAAAAAATAAACCCCTTTAAAACTTGTTTGAGAAATTCCAGATAACTTTCACAAGAGATTTAATTTTAGAGCATTAACACAATCTTGGTTGGAAAGATAAAACTACAATGCAGTTATTTGGTAGGAGTCATTACTGAACAGTGAAGTCATTTGAGCTTATTTTACTGTGCTTATCTTTTTGCTTTCCTTTTTTTCCCCCCTCAAACTAATTTTATTATGCATTACTCAGTGCACTCTGGATTCACCCTCATAAAAGGATAAAGTATCTCAGCAGATATCCAGGCTTAGGCAGTCAGTTTGGGAGCAAACTCACAAGTCTTACTTATCTACACCAAACGGCCAGCGCACAGGGTATCGTCTACATATTGTCAGTTAGTGTTCATTAGCTTGTAAATCTCGGGATTGTGAGGCTTAAGCAAAGGTAAGAGCTGCCATAGATAGAAGAGAGCTGCTTTAAATACCAGAGCCAAGCACTTACTAATGGCAAATGCATCTTTGAATCAGATTTCATCTCTGAGGCAAATATTTTAAAAACTCTGCACCGGCAAATCAAGAAAGCCACTCTTCTGCACCTCTATTTGATCTGCAGATGCAGGAAAGGTGAAAAACACACATTAGAAGTTATTAGCTTATACTGCAATCATTTTCAAACTTCTTTGAATGTGCAGGGCCGTCGTCCCTGGTTCTTTACTTGCAAAGCATGCGCACACTGCGATGTGGTGCTCTGACTCAAGGCATGCAAACTCATGCTCAAGATGCTGTTCCAGTGTCAGTGAGGTCCTGCAAAAGCAGCTGCCCACTCACCCCCAGGTGCTTGAGCAGAGCCATACTTCGTGGTTGCTCACCTATAGCTTGAAGTGCACCGTGGAGGAGTGTACCAGTGACACTGCCCAACAAAGTTCACAATTACAGCTGCTGCCAGGTCAGCACACCTGCCTCAGGGTTAAGGGGTGGGAATTGCTGGGCTGTAAAGGCAACAAGATTCAGATACGTGCGAGCTTTGAGGGAAATTATTTCTGTGACCTTGCATGTGACTTCAGCCCTCTCAGCTGCATTATAGCTGGCTGGGACTTTCCAAAGTAGAACAGAGGGATCAGGTACTGGCTTCCACTCACTCTGAGCAGGAATTAGCAGCTGGCTCCAGTCCCATGGAGAAGCCCAGCTGTACCCTCACCTGTACCTGAGGCAATGCATATTTATTTTCTCAGCTCAACTTCTGTCTCCTAAAGTGCTTCTCTTCCCACACACAAGCATTAACAGCTGGTACTCCCCAGGGCCTGCCAAGAGATGACACTAGCTGCCTGCACACAGAAGCCTGCCCAGTATCAGTATACTGGTCTGTCTTGTGTCTCTGCAGGAGTAGGCACCAGCTGAGGATAGGAAGCTGCGTAGGTCATTAGAAGCTTCTTTTATGTGTGAGGACCAACTTAAAATAAAGCCTAACTTTTCATTCCTGACAGCTGCTTAGAAGACTACTTCAGAAATTCACTGCCCTGCATGAATGGAGCATGCTCACTTTTGGCTAGAAAAATGGCCTTTTGGGGAACATTTTTCCATTTCAAAATAGTTCCTATTTTCCTGCAGAAACATCAAATTTAGTCCTTCCTTGTCCTATTTTTTTTTTTGTCATTTTCTAATCCTTTCTTTTCCATTAGTCCATGCTGCTCATTTCACTGGCAAAATAAAAGAACGGAGCAGGGAAGGAAGGAGGAAGGCAACCCAGAATTTCATAACTAAAATATCCATTCTTTCTATTTCTGTTCAGTTCTTTGTAGTCATCAGTCTTTCAGCTATACTCCTCTCCTTCTGGCTATGCCAGGTCAGAACCACATTACACCTTGACCTCCTCCTCCTCTCAGTGCTTCCCTATCAACAATCACTGCATTATTCTTTCCAAAACTCCATCCACATAAATCTCCTTTCTCCTTTTCAGCTCCTCCCCAGCAGAAACATTTCAGCTAGCTGAACTGGTAGCAATATGATTTTGACTGAACAAGAAAGAAAAAGTAGATTTAACCTCAAGCTACATTCAGCAATACCTTGACAGACACATAGGTATGTGCCAGGTGTTTATATATACAACTTCCCCCCCTTCAAGGAGTGCCCAGCTGAGCCAAATGATCTGGTTTCTCCACCAACTTAGCTTTGTGGACCAGCCTATTTACAACACGGAGAGTACCAGTGCACGACTGACAGCGCAGCTAAGCAGGACTCATTCATTTACCTGAACTAAATGCACTCAAAGAACATGAACTGGAGGGGGGGAGGGGGAGGTATTTGAAAGCAAAAAACCTTTCTCTGTTGTTTTATGAGTATCTCCATGTAGTACCCATTGGAACAGATCCATTCCTCGCTTGACCAAACTCATTAACCAGAGTTGGAATAGAGCTCACTCCTCTGAGAAACATAGGCTCTTTTTCTTTATAAAACATGTGGGCCAAATTAGTACATAAATAAATGAATGCCTTTCAAGAACCCCAGATAACACTTGCTGAGCAATGGGTCAGGCCAGATTTAATCTAAAAATCTTTCTGCTGCGTGTAAATGATTATGTCATAGCATTTGTCTTTAATTACTAAACTGTTTCCAAAGGCTTGACTCATGGCATGTTTTCTGGTTAACCACAAAAACTTGTACTACAAGATTTGCCATATAGATTTTTTTTTTTTTTCCTACAGCATTGTTAAGTCCTGGCTCCTGAAAAAGGAATGTAATGATCTCCCAGAGATAGACACTTGATCTTTACAGTAGTGAGACTTTTTTTTAAATAAAATTTCCATATAAAGAAAAAAGGCACTCCTAAGGAATACTGCAATGACCTTAACACTGACAGCAAACCACAAAGTGAAAGCATTTCAAATACATCTATTTAAATATCCCCGTATAAATCCAAAGACAAATGAGCACTTTTGCAAATCTACGTACCACGATTTCTGTAATGAGCTTCACCTTTTTCTGTATGCCTTGATGACAACTGTTGCCAATGGTAGGCATCTCAAGACAGGCTCAGTCTCTCCCTGGTTTTTAGCTGTAAAACATCTCTTGGTATCCATTAACTCTTTCCTATCTATGACCTGAGGAGAATGAAGTGTACCAGCTACTCTGTAAACTAACAGACCAATCCAGGAACCTAAAAATTGTTTGATGAAGGAAAAAAGTAGGATTTTGTTGTTGCTGTTGTTATAAAGAAAGTGTTGACCTGAGCACCCACCTGTAAGAAGGGCACTGTAAGATTGAGCTGGTGGTTTTGTAGTTCACATGAAAGCCAGAGGAGAGAGATGTAGTAAGCAGAATCAGTTGTGTGGGTAAAATAGACATTTAAAATATATTTTAATCTCTGTAATTTGTGTCTGATATGTGGAATGTATGGGTACCAAGTGCTGCAAGCTGGTGGTATTTAGAGCAGAGTAGAAACAGGCTCCTGCTGTCTTTGAAAGGGAAATACTACAGTTAGAGAGAAGCACATTCCCGAGATAAATTTATACGCAGTGTTACAAGGTGCCTTTACAAGCACAGTTCAACTGCTTGCAGAAGTGCATCCTCTGCTAAACACCTTTAAGAGCATCTCCATTTCTTCATCTCCTCTGATTGCCAGACTTACCCTTCCTAGTCAAGGTCCAGGAGTGCCCATGCAGCCCATCACAACCAGCTAATTTGCCAGAACTCACATGAAGAGCCTTACCTCAAAGTTCTGAAGTTCAGCTCACTAAGCAGAAGCATTGAGAAAAGCACCTCGAACAGACACTGAAACAAGTAGTATCTGAACAAAAAGCTACTCACCTCTTGATGTGCCCAGGGCAAAGCAAAAGCTGTCTGTGCTGTCTACAGCACTCACCACAAACTCACCTGCCAAGCCAAAGGCTTCATTGCAAAAGGGTGGCTGGGGGTGGTCCTCTGACCTTTGTAGGAAGCAGTGATTGCCACTGGTGGGGATAAGCTCCTTCAGCTGTGGCCTGGCTCGGGGACATCAGCAAGAAAGTGCTGGAGGTTTCAGGTTATAACAGGGTAGAGAATGACCTGAGAAAGCTCTTTTGTTGTAGGCTTAATATGGCTAAAGGGAGCAGGTGTTTTTAGAAGGTAGTGTTAAAGGGACCGGGAGTTTCTGCCTGTAATAGTAAGCTAGCTTTGAAAGCCGAGTGGAGCAGCTTGTTTCTAAGCCTGTATGTTAGGGTGAGAAATGTCAGTTTACATGTTATGGGCTAGTTTCTGTTATTAAACAAAAAGCATTGCCTCCAAGAAGCAACCAAAACTTGGAGAGAAACAGGCAAATCAAAGTCAAGTAGGGGATAACACGGATTTGGGTAACTATCTGCTGTTGGGATAGCCCTGATGGGTCTAGCAATCACGGTAATTCTGTTTACTTCTTAATTTCCAATTTCAAAGGTAGCTTGGGCTTCTTTGTTTTCCCTAACGCAGGGGACAAATCACTACCTATAGCTACTAGATTTTGCTGGGCGATAGCCTTGCCAGGCCTTTTTAACGAAACTTGTTTTCTTCCTTCAAGCTGCCTCCTCCACTGCCTCTGCTACAGTCAGTCATCTCAGCAACCATCTTCCTCACTGTATCAGCCAGTTCCCTTCTGCTTGTAGGCTTACAGTGTCTCCCTAGTGCAAGTCTCTATACCTCTTACCAAAGTTCTGTGTTTTGAGATGTTGCTGGGTTTTTGTATTCTTATGCTCCTACCACCTGCTCCCATGCAATGCATTTGTTAACTACTGCTAATGGGGGGCTTTGTTTACCAGCAGCGGTATCTCATATTCTGCTTGAATCTCTCTTACATTTTTCTTTTCAATAATCCGAAACTTTTTAATGATCTTAAAATATAAATGGGCAGTTTGGTTTTTGGAAAGATAAAGGCACTGCCTTTTCATTTTTCACCTCCTGTTATAAAATATGGAAAATTTGGAATATAAGGTAGTAAAACATTTTTTGTGTTAAGATCCTAGAGATGAGTGTTAAATGTGAATTGTAAGATCCTGAGGTTGGACTTTACACTGTTGTGAATTGCCTGTAAATCATTCTAAGGCAACAGACTTACAAACAAGCCCTGTGACAGCAGAGGATTGACATCACACTTTCCTGTCTCACCCTCCCCCATCTGCCTTCCCACGCTGCAGACACTGGCAAGAGAAGAGCTGTCCTGGTTTGGAAGTACATATTTCCATTTGAATTCTTATAGATGGAGGAAACTTACTACTAGGAGCATATTTTACACTGTGATACCCATTTTTACCTTTCCGGAAGCTCAGAAGGGCTCATACCCTCCAGTTAGAAAACGTAGTCAGTTCTCTTGTAGATTAAAGCTTTACCCCAAAGCATTTCCTAATTTCAATTGTAGTAGCTTGTTTTACAAGTGCATGTTTTAATCATCTCTTTAAAATGATCCCTGCAACAGAGCAAAGCAGACTAATTAATAGTTTCTATAGAGGGGGAGATTAACTGATTTTTTTGTTTAAAACGTTTTCTACCTTGAACAGAAAGTCCTGTGAGGAGAGTTTAATATTTCACTCGCTTTCATGCTCTCTACACTTTTTCTAGTCTAACTACTGTTCCAGTGAAACTAGGAAGCACACAGATAATTTCATGTTTCTATGACGCTTTCTGGAGTCTTGCACCAATGTAACCTACAGAGTTAAGGAAGATGCTTCGTAAGTGATATTTATGCATTCTTTACAGTAAAGCAGTTTCTACTCTGGGCAGGGATACAACTAAGGTCATCATTTAATAGCAGAGAAGAGCAACCATCTGCACTGGAGGTGTCTCCGTGGGAAACGGAGGGTTCCTTGGGCTGCCCTTCTCTCGCAGCACAATATTGCTGTAGTTCAGGATCAGAGGAGCTGGTTACAAGAGGGGTTTGGCTGGTATCAAATGTTGCCTTGGTTTTAAATAAGTTTAACTTAGTTTACTAAGTTGTGCCTCCTTCCATTCACTGCCAGGTAATTGCACAACAGAAGGGAAATATTCTGGGCTTAATCTGAAGTAGAAATTAAATACCTTTAAGTTGCTGTACCTCTACTGTAATTTGTGGACTGCATTTTTTCGTTCATTGTATGTGCAAGCTGAACAAACCTGGCTTGGACTCAAGCGAAATTTGGCATGGGGCAGTGGCCTACTGGCCTGCAGGACTTTCACAAGAATGTGATTCCACATTTTATGTGGCTATGTACTGGTGAATGGAATGTTTAAATCAACAGCAAATTAAGTTACTCGGCCCTGAATCAACAAATACAGTGTCCCAAAAGAGATTCCCCGCGATTTATAGCTGTATCTTGCTGAAGCTTCATATTCAACTGATTTCAGGAGGCTCGGAGTTGAAGACTGGTAAGATGGCAGGCAAACCCCTCCTCTCCTAGCAAGTTCAGAAAGCAGAGCATATCACTCCTGCTGCCTGTAACTTCTTTGAGAGCTTTCCTCAAGGGCAGCTCCACCTGGACAGATACATAGACATATATATATATAATATGCTTATATCAAACCAGCCTATCCTCTGTGCAGCACGTTGGTTCATTGGTAATGGGTTACTCACCGGTTAAAAAAAGTTTCTATTGAAACATTTGTTCTATTTAAAACCAACAAAAAAAAATTGGGGTGGGGGAACCCAGAAAGCAAAATTAGGGATGAACCATATATCACAACACATTTCTGCAATAACGTGGCAATTTTAAATGTCGTTCAGTCTTTGTTCTTATCGTAACAGATCAATTTGTACGTTGTGGCCAAGGTCTCTTATTGGTTTCTTCCGCTAACTACCTATTTTAGAAACAAAAGGATAAGCTGTTTCTGACTGAGGAATATGACCCTTATCCCACTGGAATTTTACAAAAGTCATCTGCTTTTCTTCGAGTCTTAAAAAAAAGAAAAAGAAGTTCTAAAAGGTACTTTCCTTTCTGTGATTTAAGTTCATGACCATTTATCATGCCAAGTCAGTTTGTCTTTTAAAAGAAGCTTTCCAGAAAAAAAAAAAAAAGGATGACTTATGAATTAGAACACAGAGAACTTTTCCTGCTGCCAAAGATAGCCACAAGGCACTTCAGATGCCATCCCCTCTGTGGTGTGTTTCTGCCCAGTGTCAGTCAGTACACGGATGTAGTTAGAACCCATCAGGAAAACAAAATTTGTGGAAAAATTGAGAATTTTCTTAGGAACAAACAAATTCAAATATTTAAATCCAGTGGATTGGAGCTGAATCACTCCAGTTTCTATCATTAGTTTGAACCTCAGCTCCCAGGAAACACTGTTTCTCACTCCAAACGAAATAAAAAGTGGGGACAGGGTGTTGAGTGCTGAGCTGTCTAAAGAAAACAGAGTTTACACTGCAAAGCAAATATTTCTATTGTTTTGAAACAAAAGTTGGGCAAATGTTCATCAGATGGTAACCTAGCTGGATCTTGTAAGGTGGTGGTAGCTGCTTCATGGCTGGAAGAGGAATTAGAATGCTTTGGCCTATAGAATTGTAACCCAAAGCTGCAATTACAGTGCCACCCCTGCTTAAGCATCTGAGGCAAATCTCATCTTCTGTAGTTCAGGCAGAAAAGAAAACATCTACACAAGCAAAATCCCCATTTTGGTCACTTAACACCTCTTCGCTCCTGCGCATTGCAAACCTTTCACAGCCCGCCAGCAAAATGTGTACTATGTTTGTGACAAATCTTGCCACCACCTCAATTCCATCTGCATGTGCAAGAAACGTCTATCCCATGGGTGTTACCTTTTCACAAGGTACCTCACCCTGTTACTACCACTGCTCTTTCC